>NW_026608360.1:300000-483831 GCF_029499605.1 Hyla sarda
CCTTCGCCTCTAGTCCCCCTCCTCCTGGCAGGGGGACTCCATGGATCTGCTTATCCTTTCGTATTGTACATAAAAGAGGCTCTATTGCGCAAATGAAGAGTAGTGGGGACAAGGGACACCCCTGCTTCACTCCGGAATTTAAAATCACGCCCTGTGTCTTAAAACCATTTACTAAAATTTTACTAGTACAGTTATCATAGAAAGCTCTAAGAGACAATAAAAAGCCATCAGGTATACCCATTTTCTCTAAAACCTTAAAAAGATAAAAATGTGACACCCTGTCGAAAGCTTTTTCAAAATCTATGGATAAAACCGCCAGCTTTCCTTTTCTTAATTTGGTGTCGCTAATTACATCCTTTAAAAGGTTTAGGTTCTCCCATAAACTCCTCCCAGGCACCCCACAGACTTGGTTTGTATGAATTATTTTATGGATTACGTTCTTTAAGCGGTTAGCACACAGTTTCGCCATTATTTTATAGTCGCAGTTCAGAAGGGTGATTGGTCTCCAGTTTTTGAGTTCCGACCGGTCTCCCTTTTTGAATAGCAGGGAGACATCACCCTTCTTCCATGAGCCTGGGAGGATTTTAGACTTAAAGACTTCCGTAAAAAGGGAGAACAAATCTTCTTTTAAAATACCATAAAAAGTAACATAAAATTCAATGGGTATACCATCCGGCCCAGGCACTTTACCTGTTTTAAAACTCTTGACGGTCTCTAAAATCTCCTGCTCTGAAATATTCTGCAATAAAAAAGACTGTGAGACAGGATCTAAAAAATTGGTGATCTCCTTTAACGAGTCATTCATAAAACATTCATCAATGTGTTTTACATTAAAAAGATCCGCATAAAACTCTTGCACCTTTTTTAAAATACCCTGTACATCATTCACTCCTTCAATGTTTTCTATTAACCTTCTATTTTCATGTATTTTCTTAAAAAAATACCTGGAGCAGGTCTCGTTTTCCTCAAGATGCTGTATTCGAGACCTAAAGATAATTTCTTTTCCTTTCTGCTCCAGGCACTTAGTTATTTCTTTTTTAAGATCATGTACCTCCTTCTCCACCTCCATCCCATGTGCTCTGAATTTGTACAGGGTTTGCAGACGAGTATTTAGGATATTATAAAATTCACGTTTTTCTTTAGCTTTCCTAACCCCAACACGGATAAAAAATTCTTTTATTTTTAGTTTCATTTTTTCCCACCAGATACTGGTGGGAGTGTTGGGGTCTTTTACTCGTCTGCATTCCTTGTAAAAGGTGATAAAATCTGATAAAACCTGCGGATCTTCTAAAAGGGACACGTTTAACTTCCAGGCATTCCTACCAGTTCTCCTTTTAAAATCACTTTTAACTTTAAAATACAATAATTTATGGTCAGAAAAAACATTGGTAAAAAGATCACAGTTAAAAGGCAGTACTTGATAAGAACAAAAAATAAAATCTATCCTGGAGCTACAGCTTGCATTGCTCCAGGTAACACCGTCTTCCTCTGGTACGTTAAAATTACATTTTTTAAAAACATCAGTGAGATTAAAATCTAAAATCAAGTTTTTTAACATAAAAGACGTCTTATCATAGTTCCTACTCACTGCGTTCGAAAAACGGCGTTCTCCCCTTAAAATACAATTAAAATCACCTGATAAAACAAGAGGACTAGAATTGTTAATAAAAAGGGGTAAAATCTTTAACATTTTTATTCTTTCATTCTTATCAGGAGAACCATAAAAATTTAAAAACTGCCATTTAATACCATTAATAAAAGCGCTGACCAATAAAATTCTGCCTGGTAAAATTTCGTTAAAACTCTCAATTAAAACGTTCCCTTTAAAAAGTATGGCGACCCCTGCTGATCTGGACTCATTTGATCCAGACCAGACTGATGGACCGTGCACCCAATCATCTTCATATTCTTTATAATTTAATCTGTGCGGGATGCCACATTCCTGCAGGAAAAGGACGGAAGCAGCAAAAACCGACAAGTAATTAAATAGGGCAACCCTTCTTACTCTGGCGCTCACACTTCTCACGTTCAAGGACAGACCGGACAACTCAGCCATGGGAATGTACAAGAAAACGTCTTACACCTCTGATTCCCCCTCCGAAGCCTCATACCCCCCAAAATCTGACTCAACTGTACGCATAGAGGAAGCAGGAGAGGAGGCACCATCACTCAGCCGACCCCCCTCCTCCATCATGATTGAGGCATAGTTGTTCTCGGGCATCCTGGCAATCAGGGCTCCAGACTCATTGGGTTCTTCCACCTCTTGCCCCTCCATAGGGGTCGGGTGTTCACTTAGTTCCGTCTCTGGTACCTCAGAGACGGTCACCCCTGAAACCTCCTCCTGGCAGGGAGGAGGGGGGGTATCCCCTATGGGGACCTGTGGAGGAACGTCACTTGGGTTCCCTGCATCCGCAGGTACTTCCATCGGCTCCCCCTGGACCGCCTCCGAATAGAGTCTTCTGGAGCCCCTCCGCCTTTTAACCTTCACCTCTCCACCCGGATCATCGCTCTCAGGGGGACCCTGAGCCAGAGGTTGCTGAGGAGCGGATTCGGCCGCCGTCCGCTCCTCTCTTAACCCAGCATGCTCCTGGGGGCCAGTTTTTTCACCACTTGCACGTTTTTTGGCCATCCTCTGCTCTTTAGGGTCCCCTCCTTTTGCCTGAGGGGGGTCTTTCTCCTTCTCCATCTCACCGCTTACCTCTTGTGGGGGGGTAATCACTGGCTCTGCTTGCCTCGGCTGGTGTCCCGGTTGCTGTCCTTGCTGCCTCCAGGGTTGCCACTGCTGCTCCGTCCTATGTCTGTGGGGACAAGAGGAGAAAAGGTGACCGAATTGTTGACAGAAATTGCACCTCCCTCCTCTTGTGCATTTCTCTGTCTCGTGCTGTGTGCTACCACATTTTTTGCATGTACTTTCACAGTTTTCTTTTGTGTGTCCATATCTGTGACACTTCCTGCAGTAGCTTGGCATCCCCGCATAAAAGAGGTCGCCATACATATTATTTATTTTAAAACGAGCTGGTGGTAGTTGTATTCCCCCTGGCAATCTGGCATCTTTTTTGCATGTAACCTGAAATCTCCACTTAGATGTCCAGATGCCACAGCTGTTCATTATTTTTCCTCTGCACTCAACCTTACTAAAATAGACTTGTAAAAACAACTCAACATCGTGTAGGTTGGCGAAAGGGGAATACATCTTTACTACCACCAGCTTAATATCGTCTAGAACATGCTCAATAATCCGGACACCCTGAAGCTTTTTGTCTTTACTCGCAGCAGCTCTGGTAACAAAATCTCTGTGGATGCCATTTTGTGTGAACGTCACATCAAAAATTTTACACTTCGGGTAGTCCTGGATTGCCAATATCTCGCCCTTCTGTATTCCGAAAACTCCTCCGAGTACGTCCTCTACTACGAATTTTAAATCGTCCGCCCTTTTGGTATCATCCGTGAGAATGACTCTCACGGTGTTTTTGATCCTTGCGTATGCCGGCACAGAACCTGGATCCGGATCATCATCCATGGTTCTAACCTCTCTCCACCCGAAGGTCTTGAGAGGCGATCGCTACTCGTTACCCTGGGACTAGGCCCTCTCCCCAATAGCAACAAGTGGGTGAAGCCCAGGCAATAAACCTGGGCGATCCCACAAGGCCGAGGAGAGGGGTACCCGAGTACCTTCTGACCAGATCTCCTGTATTACTACACTTGATCTTAGCCAAAAGGCCGAGAAGCGATAACCGTGAAAGGGGCGGGCCCAACAAGGTGCCCTTCATGGGCACTATCACTGCTTGCTGTCAGGGAGGCTGCCAGACAATTTTCCATGCACACTCTGGGCTGGGGGGCAGTCAACCACCAGTACACACAGCAGAACCTAAACCCATACCATTATTGCTAAGCAGCAAGACAGGGGCCCATTGCACTCCCACGGGGCCTTTTTAAATGCAATCCATAACCCGGATTTGCCAGGAACCCTTCTTACTCCTCCTACTTGCATGTGACACTGGGCTTAGGATCTGCATAGGAAACACACACACAAGCACACACCTACCTTTGTTGCCTGCAGATGCCTCCTTGGCTGTCCCCAAACGGTATCAAACCAACACCCACGGGAAGCTGTAAGCATAGAGGACATGCCTGCACCCCATTGGACTTACCTGTGTGGGTTAAACCCGGGTTATTTGACAACCTATGGCGGTGATGGTTCTGCTCAGGCAGAGCAGTGCTGATGCTCCTCATAAAGCTGTCGCTGCTGTGAAGGTTCTAGGTGACATCACAAATCCCTATGGTTACATACACAACAAAGCTGGGTTGTTGTTGTTTACACTCTGCAAGGCCTGTGGAAGTGAGTGACATCATAGCACTGTAGTTCTGAGGGTTCTAGATGGATGCAACAATCTCCTGTTGCTTCTATGAAGGCCATAATAGACGACATCACCAAACAGCTCCATAGTCACATACACAGCAAAGGAGAGATGTTGTTTACACCTAGTGATGTCAGTGGTATTGAGTGACATCACAGCACAGTGCTAAGGCTCCTGGGCCTGGACACAGCAGCGGCTGCAATATCTCAACGGAGAATACGTTTATATATATGTGTGTGTGTGCGCGTATATATATATATATATATATATATATATATATATATTTCTCCGCCGAAATCACTTTTAAACCCATTTCCACCTTTTTTTCCCTTCTCTTCCTCTTACTTTTTTTTCACGTTTTTTTACGTTTTTCTCCTTTTCGCCTCTTTTCTGGGCGTATTATTCTTCTTTTTCTTCTTTTTTTTCGTCTAATGCATACCCCATCAGTGCAGCAATGCTTATTCAATACCGCCAGCAGATGGAGACACTGGGGGATAATTTTCTAAGGATTTATACTGATTTTTCCTGTCTGAATTTGTCGCACAGAAAGTTGCAGGCCAAATATGTGTGACATTTCTGCGACTTTAGCTTCTAGAGCATTTTTACAACATTATACATAGGTGCTGAATACATAAAAAGCGACTGTTCAGCGACAGACAAGTCGCATCGGCTGAAAGTAGGCCAGAATGTCAGTCCATGTTGGAGCAGGTTTAGATACAGTCTAAAGTATAGATCTCAAAGTCTGTGCACAGAATTTAGCAAGGGCCTCGCACCTTCTGATGCATCAGGTAGGTGCACAATAGCATAGCCTAACCCTCTGTACTTTGGTCTATATTGATGCGGGACATAGACAGCCAGCTGATGACCAATCCATTAGTGCAATGGATGGCTGGAAGCATTTGTCTTTGCCTTTGCAATACCACAGAAGCAATGCATGGTCAATGTACAGCAATGACACACCTGTGTGAACAGCCAGGAGACCCCCCCCCCCCCCATGTTATGTTACATAGTTACATAGTTAGTACGGTCGAAAAAAGACATATGTCCATCAAGTTCAACCAGGGAATTAAGTGGTAGGGGTGTGGCGCGATATTGGGGAAGGGATGAGATTTTATATTTCTTCATAAGCATTAATCTTATTTTGTCAATTAGGAACATTCAGCACCCACCCGCTATCAAGGCAGCTGCCTATCATGTCATGCCCTACCTGCACAGGTGTGCTGGCTACTCAAATGATCCAATTAAGGAGGCCATTTAGTCAGCAGCAGCAGAAGTCCTGTGCCTGGACGCTCCAACAGCGGCCAGACACAAGCAGAAGCAGAAGCAGCAGAAGCAGCAGCAGCACCACCTTTTGTTTTTTGGCTGCAGCAGCAGCAAGGCCCACAGGGCTGGCTAGCTGGCTAGCCAGCAAGCAGGTAGCAATGAAAGTAGGAATCTTTCTTTTTAACCCTGTAAGGGGGTGGTGCACTGTACCCGAAGATACTGCCATATCGGGTCAATGCATAGGGCGACGGAAGCAAGCTTCGAAATCGGCCCCCGTTCTCAAAAATCCATTTAATATATGGTCCCCAGATAGGGGACGTATCAGATATTAAACTGATAAGAACAGATACTACACTTGATCTTAGCCAAAAGGCCGAGAAGCGATAACCGTGAAAGGGGCGGGCCCAACAAGGTGCCCTTCATGGGCACTATCACTGCTTGCTGTCAGGGAGGCTGCCAGACAATTTTCCATGCACACTCTGG
This sequence comes from Hyla sarda, assembly GCF_029499605.1. Classification (NCBI taxonomy): domain Eukaryota; kingdom Metazoa; phylum Chordata; class Amphibia; order Anura; family Hylidae; genus Hyla; species Hyla sarda. The sequence goes on from NW_026608360.1 coordinate 306,105, forward strand.
GCTGGGGGGCAGTCAACCACCAGTACACACAGCAGAACCTAAACCCATACCATTATTGCTAAGCAGCAAGACAGGGGCCCATTGCACTCCCACGGGGCCTTTTTAAATGCAATCCATAACCCGGATTTGCCAGGAACCCTTCTTACTCCTCCTACTTGCATGTGACACTGGGCTTAGGATCTGCATAGGAAACACACACACAAGCACACACCTACCTTTGTTGCCTGCAGATGCCTCCTTGGCTGTCCCCAAACGCTATCAAACCAACACCCACGGGAAGCTGTAAGCATAGAGGACATGCCTGCACCCCATTGGACTTACCTGTGTGGGTTAAACCCGGGTTATTTGACAACCTATGGCGGTGATGGTTCTGCTCAGGCAGAGCAGTGCTGATGCTCCTCATAAAGCTGTCGCTGCTGTGAAGGTTCTAGGTGACATCACAAATCCCTATGGTTACATACACAACAAAGCTGGGTTGTTGTTGTTTACACTCTGCAAGGCCTGTGGAAGTGAGTGACATCATAGCACTGTAGTTCTGAGGGTTCTAGATGGATGCAACAATCTCCTGTTGCTTCTATGAAGGCCATAATAGACGACATCACCAAACAGCTCCATAGTCACATACACAGCAAAGGAGAGATGTTGTTTACACCTAGTGATGTCAGTGGTATTGAGTGACATCACAGCACAGTGCTAAGGCTCCTGGGCCTGGACACAGCAGCGGCTGCAATATCTCAACGGAGAATACGTTTATATATATGTGTGTGTGTGCGCGTATATATATATATATATATATATATATATATATATATATATATTTCTCCGCCAAAATCACTTTTAAACCCATTTCCACCTTTTTTTCCCTTCTCTTCCTCTTACTTTTTTTTCACGTTTTTTTACGTTTTTCTCCTTTTCGCCTCTTTTCTGGGCGTATTATTCTTCTTTTTCTTCTTTTTTTTCGTCTAATGCATATCCCATCAGTGCAGCAATGCTTATTCAATACCGCCAGCAGATGGAGACACTGGGGGATAATTTTCTAAGGATTTATACTGATTTTTCCTGTCTGAATTTGTCGCACAGAAAGTTGCAGGCCAAATATGTGTGACATTTCTGCGACTTTAGCTTCTAGAGCATTTTTACAACATTATACATAGGTGCTGAATACATAAAAAGCGACTGTTCAGCGACAGACAAGTCGCATCGGCTGAAAGTAGGCCAGAATGTCAGTCCATGTTGGAGCAGGTTTAGATACAGTCTAAAGTATAGATCTCAAAGTCTGTGCACAGAATTTAGCAAGGGCCTCGCACCTTCTGATGCATCAGGTAGGTGCACAATAGCATAGCCTAACCCTCTGTACTTTGGTCTATATTGATGCGGGACATAGACAGCCAGCTGATGACCAATCCATTAGTGCAATGGATGGCTGGAAGCATTTGTCTTTGCCTTTGCAATACCACAGAAGCAATGCATGGTCAATGTACAGCAATGACACACCTGTGTGAACAGCCAGGAGACCCCCCCCCCCATGTTATGTTACATAGTTACATAGTTAGTACGGTCGAAAAAAGACATATGTCCATCAAGTTCAACCAGGGAATTAAGGGGTAGGGGTGTGGCGCGATATTGGGGAAGGGATGAGATTTTATATTTCTTCATAAGCATTAATCTTATTTTGTCAATTAGGAACATTCAGCACCCACCCGCTATCAAGGCAGCTGCCTATCATGTCATGCCCTACCTGCACAGGTGTGCTGGCTACTCAAATGATCCAATTAAGGAGGCCATTTAGTCAGCAGCAGCAGAAGTCCTGTGCCTGGACGCTCCAACAGCGGCCAGACACAAGCAGAAGCAGAAGCAGCAGAAGCAGCAGCAGCACCACCTTTTGTTTTTTGGCTGCAGCAGCAGCAAGGCCCACAGGGCTGGCTAGCTGGCTAGCCAGCAAGCAGGTAGCAATGAAAGTAGGAATCTTTCTTTTTAACCCTGTAAGGGGGTGGTGCACTGTACCCGAAGATACTGCCATATCGGGTCAATGCATAGGGCGACGGAAGCAAGCTTCGAAATCGGCCCCCGTTCTCAAAAATCCATTTAATATATGGTCCCCAGATAGGGGACGTATCAGATATTAAACTGATAAGAACAGATACTACACTTGATCTTAGCCAAAAGGCCGAGAAGCGATAACCGTGAAAGGGGCGGGCCCAACAAGGTGCCCTTCATGGGCACTATCACTGCTTGCTGTCAGGGAGGCTGCCAGACAATTTTCCATGCACACTCTGGGCTGGGGGGCAGTCAACCACCAGTACACACAGCAGAACCTAAACCCATACCATTATTGCTAAGCAGCAAGACAGGGGCCCATTGCACTCCCACGGGGCCTTTTTAAATGCAATCCATAACCCGGATTTGCCAGGAACCCTTCTTACTCCTCCTACTTGCATGTGACACTGGGCTTAGGATCTGCATAGGAAACACACACACAAGCACACACCTACCTTTGTTGCCTGCAGATGCCTCCTTGGCTGTCCCCAAACGGTATCAAACCAACACCCACGGGAAGCTGTAAGCATAGAGGACATGCCTGCACCCCATTGGACTTACCTGTGTGGGTTAAACCCGGGTTATTTGACAACCTATGGCGGTGATGGTTCTGCTCAGGCAGAGCAGTGCTGATGCTCCTCATAAAGCTGTCGCTGCTGTGAAGGTTCTAGGTGACATCACAAATCCCTATGGTTACATACACAACAAAGCTGGGTTGTTGTTGTTTACACTCTGCAAGGCCTGTGGAAGTGAGTGACATCATAGCACTGTAGTTCTGACGGTTCTAGATGGATGCAACAATCTCCTGTTGCTTCTATGAAGGCCATAATAGACGACATCACCAAACAGCTCCATAGTCACATACACAGCAAAGGAGAGATGTTGTTTACACCTAGTGATGTCAGTGGTATTGAGTGACATCACAGCACAGTGCTAAGGCTCCTGGGCCTGGACACAGCAGCGGCTGCAATATCTCAACGGAGAATACGTTTATATATATGTGTGTGTGTGCGCGTATATATATATATATATATATATATTTCTCCGCCAAAATCACTTTTAAACCCATTTCCACCTTTTTTTCCCTTCTCTTCCTCTTACTTTTTTTTCACGTTTTTTTACGTTTTTCTCCTTTTCGCCTCTTTTCTGGGCGTATTATTCTTCTTTTTCTTCTTTTTTTTCGTCTAATGCATATCCCATCAGTGCAGCAATGCTTATTCAATACCGCCAGCAGATGGAGACACTGGGGGATAATTTTCTAAGGATTTATACTGATTTTTCCTGTCTGAATTTGTCGCACAGAAAGTTGCAGGCCAAATATGTGTGACATTTCTGCGACTTTAGCTTCTAGAGCATTTTTACAACATTATACATAGGTGCTGAATACATAAAAAGCGACTGTTCAGCGACAGACAAGTCGCATCGGCTGAAAGTAGGCCAGAATGTCAGTCCATGTTGGAGCAGGTTTAGATACAGTCTAAAGTATAGATCTCAAAGTCTGTGCACAGAATTTAGCAAGGGCCTCGCACCTTCTGATGCATCAGGTAGGTGCATAATAGCATAGCCTAACCCTCTGTACTTTGGTCTATATTGATGCGGGACATAGACAGCCAGCTGATGACCAATCCATTAGTGCAATGGATGGCTGGAAGCATTTGTCTTTGCCTTTGCAATACCACAGAAGCAATGCATGGTCAATGTACAGCAATGACACACCTGTGTGAACAGCCAGGAGACCCCCCCCCCCCCCCATGTTATGTTACATAGTTACATAGTTAGTACGGTCGAAAAAAGACATATGTCCATCAAGTTCAACCAGGGAATTAAGGGGTAGGGGTGTGGCGCGATATTGGGGAAGGGATGAGATTTTATATTTCTTCATAAGCATTAATCTTATTTTGTCAATTAGGAACATTCAGCACCCACCCGCTATCAAGGCAGCTGCCTATCATGTCATGCCCTACCTGCACAGGTGTGCTGGCTACTCAAATGATCCAATTAAGGAGGCCATTTAGTCAGCAGCAGCAGAAGTCCTGTGCCTGGACGCTCCAACAGCGGCCAGACACAAGCAGAAGCAGAAGCAGCAGAAGCAGCAGCAGCACCACCTTTTGTTTTTTGGCTGCAGCAGCAGCAAGGCCCACAGGGCTGGCTAGCTGGCTAGCCAGCAAGCAGGTAGCAATGAAAGTAGGAATCTTTCTTTTTAACCCTGTAAGGGGGTGGTGCACTGTACCCGAAGATACTGCCATATCGGGTCAATGCATAGGGCGACGGAAGCAAGCTTCGAAATCGGCCCCCGTTCTCAAAAATCCATTTAATATATGGTCCCCAGATAGGGGACGTATCAGATATTAAACTGATAAGAACAGATACTACACTTGATCTTAGCCAAAAGGCCGAGAAGCGATAACCGTGAAAGGGGCGGGCCCAACAAGGTGCCCTTCATGGGCACTATCACTGCTTGCTGTCAGGGAGGCTGCCAGACAATTTTCCATGCACACTCTGGGCTGGGGGGCAGTCAACCACCAGTACACACAGCAGAACCTAAACCCATACCATTATTGCTAAGCAGCAAGACAGGGGCCCATTGCACTCCCACGGGGCCTTTTTAAATGCAATCCATAACCCGGATTTGCCAGGAACCCTTCTTACTCCTCCTACTTGCATGTGACACTGGGCTTAGGATCTGCATAGGAAACACACACACAAGCACACACCTACCTTTGTTGCCTGCAGATGCCTCCTTGGCTGTCCCCAAACGGTATCAAACCAACACCCACGGGAAGCTGTAAGCATAGAGGACATGCCTGCACCCCATTGGACTTACCTGTGTGGGTTAAACCCGGGTTATTTGACAACCTATGGCGGTGATGGTTCTGCTCAGGCAGAGCAGTGCTGATGCTCCTCATAAAGCTGTCGCTGCTGTGAAGGTTCTAGGTGACATCACAAATCCCTATGGTTACATACACAACAAAGCTGGGTTGTTGTTGTTTACACTCTGCAAGGCCTGTGGAAGTGAGTGACATCATAGCACTGTAGTTCTGAGGGTTCTAGATGGATGCAACAATCTCCTGTTGCTTCTATGAAGGCCATAATAGACGACATCACCAAACAGCTCCATAGTCACATACACAGCAAAGGAGAGATGTTGTTTACACCTAGTGATGTCAGTGGTATTGAGTGACATCACAGCACAGTGCTAAGGCTCCTGGGCCTGGACACAGCAGCGGCTGCAATATCTCAACGGAGAATACGTTTATATATATGTGTGTGTGTGCGCGTATATATATATATATATATATATATATATATATATATATATATATATTCTCCGCCGAAATCACTTTTAAACCCATTTCCACCTTTTTTTCCCTTCTCTTCCTCTTACTTTTTTTTCACGTTTTTTTACGTTTTTCTCCTTTTCGCCTCTTTTCTGGGCGTATTATTCTTCTTTTTCTTCTTTTTTTTCGTCTAATGCATACCCCATCAGTGCAGCAATGCTTATTCAATACCGCCAGCAGATGGAGACACTGGGGGATAATTTTCTAAGGATTTATACTGATTTTTCCTGTCTGAATTTGTCGCACAGAAAGTTGCAGGCCAAATATGTGTGACATTTCTGCGACTTTAGCTTCTAGAGCATTTTTACAACATTATACATAGGTGCTGAATACATAAAAAGCGACTGTTCAGCGACAGACAAGTCGCATCGGCTGAAAGTAGGCCAGAATGTCAGTCCATGTTGGAGCAGGTTTAGATACAGTCTAAAGTATAGATCTCAAAGTCTGTGCACAGAATTTAGCAAGGGCCTCGCACCTTCTGATGCATCAGGTAGGTGCACAATAGCATAGCCTAACCCTCTGTACTTTGGTCTATATTGATGCGGGACATAGACAGCCAGCTGATGACCAATCCATTAGTGCAATGGATGGCTGGAAGCATTTGTCTTTGCCTTTGCAATACCACAGAAGCAATGCATGGTCAATGTACAGCAATGACACACCTGTGTGAACAGCCAGGAGACCCCCCCCCCCCCCCCCCATGTTATGTTACATAGTTACATAGTTAGTACGGTCGAAAAAAGACATATGTCCATCAAGTTCAACCAGGGAATTAAGGGGTAGGGGTGTGGCGCGATATTGGGGAAGGGATGAGATTTTATATTTCTTCATAAGCATTAATCTTATTTTGTCAATTAGGAACATTCAGCACCCACCCGCTATCAAGGCAGCTGCCTATCATGTCATGCCCTACCTGCACAGGTGTGCTGGCTACTCAAATGATCCAATTAAGGAGGCCATTTAGTCAGCAGCAGCAGAAGTCCTGTGCCTGGACGCTCCAACAGCGGCCAGACACAAGCAGAAGCAGAAGCAGCAGAAGCAGCAGCAGCACCACCTTTTGTTTTTTGGCTGCAGCAGCAGCAAGGCCCACAGGGCTGGCTAGCTGGCTAGCCAGCAAGCAGGTAGCAATGAAAGTAGGAATCTTTCTTTTTAACCCTGTAAGGGGGTGGTGCACTGTACCCGAAGATACTGCCATATCGGGTCAATGCATAGGGCGACGGAAGCAAGCTTCGAAATCGGCCCCCGTTCTCAAAAATCCATTTAATATATGGTCCCCAGATAGGGGACGTATCAGATATTAAACTGATAAGAACAGATACTACACTTGATCTTAGCCAAAAGGCCGAGAAGCGATAACCGTGAAAGGGGCGGGCCCAACAAGGTGCCCTTCATGGGCACTATCACTGCTTGCTGTCAGGGAGGCTGCCAGACAATTTTCCATGCACACTCTGGGCTGGGGGGCAGTCAACCACCAGTACACACAGCAGAACCTAAACCCATACCATTATTGCTAAGCAGCAAGACAGGGGCCCATTGCACTCCCACGGGGCCTTTTTAAATGCAATCCATAACCCGGATTTGCCAGGAACCCTTCTTACTCCTCCTACTTGCATGTGACACTGGGCTTAGGATCTGCATAGGAAACACACACACAAGCACACACCTACCTTTGTTGCCTGCAGATGCCTCCTTGGCTGTCCCCAAACGGTATCAAACCAACACCCACGGGAAGCTGTAAGCATAGAGGACATGCCTGCACCCCATTGGACTTACCTGTGTGGGTTAAACCCGGGTTATTTGACAACCTATGGCGGTGATGGTTCTGCTCAGGCAGAGCAGTGCTGATGCTCCTCATAAAGCTGTCGCTGCTGTGAAGGTTCTAGGTGACATCACAAATCCCTATGGTTACATACACAACAAAGCTGGGTTGTTGTTGTTTACACTCTGCAAGGCCTGTGGAAGTGAGTGACATCATAGCACTGTAGTTCTGAGGGTTCTAGATGGATGCAACAATCTCCTGTTGCTTCTATGAAGGCCATAATAGACGACATCACCAAACAGCTCCATAGTCACATACACAGCAAAGGAGAGATGTTGTTTACACCTAGTGATGTCAGTGGTATTGAGTGACATCACAGCACAGTGCTAAGGCTCCTGGGCCTGGACACAGCAGCGGCTGCAATATCTCAACGGAGAATACGTTTATATATATGTGTGTGTGTGCGCGTATATATATATATATATATATATATATATATATATATATTTCTCCGCCGAAATCACTTTTAAACCCATTTCCACCTTTTTTTCCCTTCTCTTCCTCTTACTTTTTTTTCACGTTTTTTTACGTTTTTCTCCTTTTCGCCTCTTTTCTGGGCGTATTATTCTTCTTTTTCTTCTTTTTTTTCGTCTAATGCATACCCCATCAGTGCAGCAATGCTTATTCAATACCGCCAGCAGATGGAGACACTGGGGGATAATTTTCTAAGGATTTATACTGATTTTTCCTGTCTGAATTTGTCGCACAGAAAGTTGCAGGCCAAATATGTGTGACATTTCTGCGACTTTAGCTTCTAGAGCATTTTTACAACATTATACATAGGTGCTGAATACATAAAAAGCGACTGTTCAGCGACAGACAAGTCGCATCGGCTGAAAGTAGGCCAGAATGTCAGTCCATGTTGGAGCAGGTTTAGATACAGTCTAAAGTATAGATCTCAAAGTCTGTGCACAGAATTTAGCAAGGGCCTCGCACCTTCTGATGCATCAGGTAGGTGCACAATAGCATAGCCTAACCCTCTGTACTTTGGTCTATATTGATGCGGGACATAGACAGCCAGCTGATGACCAATCCATTAGTGCAATGGATGGCTGGAAGCATTTGTCTTTGCCTTTGCAATACCACAGAAGCAATGCATGGTCAATGTACAGCAATGACACACCTGTGTGAACAGCCAGGAGACCCCCCCCCCCCCCCCCCATGTTATGTTACATAGTTACATAGTTAGTACGGTCGAAAAAAGACATATGTCCATCAAGTTCAACCAGGGAATTAAGGGGTAGGGGTGTGGCGCGATATTGGGGAAGGGATGAGATTTTATATTTCTTCATAAGCATTAATCTTATTTTGTCAATTAGGAACATTCAGCACCCACCCGCTATCAAGGCAGCTGCCTATCATGTCATGCCCTACCTGCACAGGTGTGCTGGCTACTCAAATGATCCAATTAAGGAGGCCATTTAGTCAGCAGCAGCAGAAGTCCTGTGCCTGGACGCTCCAACAGCGGCCAGACACAAGCAGAAGCAGAAGCAGCAGAAGCAGCAGCAGCACCACCTTTTGTTTTTTGGCTGCAGCAGCAGCAAGGCCCACAGGGCTGGCTAGCTGGCTAGCCAGCAAGCAGGTAGCAATGAAAGTAGGAATCTTTCTTTTTAACCCTGTAAGGGGGTGGTGCACTGTACCCGAAGATACTGCCATATCGGGTCAATGCATAGGGCGACGGAAGCAAGCTTCGAAATCGGCCCCCGTTCTCAAAAATCCATTTAATATATAGTCCCCAGATAGGGGACGTATCAGATATTAAACTGATAAGAACAGATACTACACTTGATCTTAGCCAAAAGGCCGAGAAGCGATAACCGTGAAAGGGGCGGGCCCAACAAGGTGCCCTTCATGGGCACTATCACTGCTTGCTGTCAGGGAGGCTGCCAGACAATTTTCCATGCACACTCTGGGCTGGGGGGCAGTCAACCACCAGTACACACAGCAGAACCTAAACCCATACCATTATTGCTAAGCAGCAAGACAGGGGCCCATTGCACTCCCACGGGGCCTTTTTAAATGCAATCCATAACCCGGATTTGCCAGGAACCCTTCTTACTCCTCCTACTTGCATGTGACACTGGGCTTAGGATCTGCATAGGAAACACACACACAAGCACACACCTACCTTTGTTGCCTGCAGATGCCTCCTTGGCTGTCCCCAAACGGTATCAAACCAACACCCACGGGAAGCTGTAAGCATAGAGGACATGCCTGCACCCCATTGGACTTACCTGTGTGGGTTAAACCCGGGTTATTTGACAACCTATGGCGGTGATGGTTCTGCTCAGGCAGAGCAGTGCTGATGCTCCTCATAAAGCTGTCGCTGCTGTGAAGGTTCTAGGTGACATCACAAATCCCTATGGTTACATACACAACAAAGCTGGGTTGTTGTTGTTTACACTCTGCAAGGCCTGTGGAAGTGAGTGACATCATAGCACTGTAGTTCTGACGGTTCTAGATGGATGCAACAATCTCCTGTTGCTTCTATGAAGGCCATAATAGACGACATCACCAAACAGCTCCATAGTCACATACACAGCAAAGGAGAGATGTTGTTTACACCTAGTGATGTCAGTGGTATTGAGTGACATCACAGCACAGTGCTAAGGCTCCTGGGCATGGACACAGCAGCGGCTGCAATATCTCAACGGAGAATACGTTTATATATATGTGTGTGTGTGCGCGTATATATATATATATATATATATATATATATATATATATATATATATATAAATATATATATTTCTCCGCCGAAATCACTTTTAAACCCATTTCCACCTTTTTTTCCCTTCTCTTCCTCTTACTTTTTTTTCACGTTTTTTTACGTTTTTCTCCTTTTCGCCTCTTTTCTGGGCGTATTATTCTTCTTTTTCTTCTTTTTTTTCGTCTAATGCATACCCCATCAGTGCAGCAATGCTTATTCAATACCGCCAGCAGATGGAGACACTGGGGGATAATTTTCTAAGGATTTATACTGATTTTTCCTGTCTGAATTTGTCGCACAGAAAGTTGCAGGCCAAATATGTGTGACATTTCTGCGACTTTAGCTTCTAGAGCATTTTTACAACATTATACATAGGTGCTGAATACATAAAAAGCGACTGTTCAGCGACAGACAAGTCGCATCGGCTGAAAGTAGGCCAGAATGTCAGTCCATGTTGGAGCAGGTTTAGATACAGTCTAAAGTATAGATCTCAAAGTCTGTGCACAGAATTTAGCAAGGGCCTCGCACCTTCTGATGCATCAGGTAGGTGCACAATAGCATAGCCTAACCCTCTGTACTTTGGTCTATATTGATGCGGGACATAGACAGCCAGCTGATGACCAATCCATTAGTGCAATGGATGGCTGGAAGCATTTGTCTTTGCCTTTGCAATACCACAGAAGCAATGCATGGTCAATGTACAGCAATGACACACCTGTGTGAACAGCCAGGAGACCCCCCCCCCCCCATGTTATGTTACATAGTTACATAGTTAGTACGGTCGAAAAAAGACATATGTCCATCAAGTTCAACCAGGGAATTAAGGGGTAGGGGTGTGGCGCGATATTGGGGAAGGGATGAGATTTTATATTTCTTCATAAGCATTAATCTTATTTTGTCAATTAGGAACATTCAGCACCCACCCGCTATCAAGGCAGCTGCCTATCATGTCATGCCCTACCTGCACAGGTGTGCTGGCTACTCAAATGATCCAATTAAGGAGGCCATTTAGTCAGCAGCAGCAGAAGTCCTGTGCCTGGACGCTCCAACAGCGGCCAGACACAAGCAGAAGCAGAAGCAGCAGAAGCAGCAGCAGCACCACCTTTTGTTTTTTGGCTGCAGCAGCAGCAAGGCCCACAGGGCTGGCTAGCTGGCTAGCCAGCAAGCAGGTAGCAATGAAAGTAGGAATCTTTCTTTTTAACCCTGTAAGGGGGTGGTGCACTGTACCCGAAGATACTGCCATATCGGGTCAATGCATAGGGCGACGGAAGCAAGCTTCGAAATCGGCCCCCGTTCTCAAAAATCCATTTAATATATGGTCCCCAGATAGGGGACGTATCAGATATTAAACTGATAAGAACAGATACTACACTTGATCTTAGCCAAAAGGCCGAGAAGCGATAACCGTGAAAGGGGCGGGCCCAACAAGGTGCCCTTCATGGGCACTATCACTGCTTGCTGTCAGGGAGGCTGCCAGACAATTTTCCATGCACACTCTGGGCTGGGGGGCAGTCAACCACCAGTACACACAGCAGAACCTAAACCCATACCATTATTGCTAAGCAGCAAGACAGGGGCCCATTGCACTCCCACGGGGCCTTTTTAAATGCAATCCATAACCCGGATTTGCCAGGAACCCTTCTTACTCCTCCTACTTGCATGTGACACTGGGCTTAGGATCTGCATAGGAAACACACACACAAGCACACACCTACCTTTGTTGCCTGCAGATGCCTCCTTGGCTGTCCCCAAACGGTATCAAACCAACACCCACGGGAAGCTGTAAGCATAGAGGACATGCCTGCACCCCATTGGACTTACCTGTGTGGGTTAAACCCGGGTTATTTGACAACCTATGGCGGTGATGGTTCTGCTCAGGCAGAGCAGTGCTGATGCTCCTCATAAAGCTGTCGCTGCTGTGAAGGTTCTAGGTGACATCACAAATCCCTATGGTTACATACACAACAAAGCTGGGTTGTTGTTGTTTACACTCTGCAAGGCCTGTGGAAGTGAGTGACATCATAGCACTGTAGTTCTGACGGTTCTAGATGGATGCAACAATCTCCTGTTGCTTCTATGAAGGCCATAATAGACGACATCACCAAACAGCTCCATAGTCACATACACAGCAAAGGAGAGATGTTGTTTACACCTAGTGATGTCAGTGGTATTGAGTGACATCACAGCACAGTGCTAAGGCTCCTGGGCCTGGACACAGCAGCGGCTGCAATATCTCAACGGAGAATACGTTTATATATATGTGTGTGTGTGCGCGTATATATATATATATATATATATATATATATATATTTTCTCCGCCGAAATCACTTTTAAACCCATTTCCACCTTTTTTTTCCCTTCTCTTCCTCTTACTTTTTTTTCACGTTTTTTTACGTTTTTCTCCTTTTCGCCTCTTTTCTGGGCGTATTATTCTTCTTTTTCTTCTATTTTTTCGTCTAATGCATACCCCATCAGTGCAGCAATGCTTATTCAATACCGCCAGCAGATGGAGACACTGGGGGATAATTTTCTAAGGATTTATACTGATTTTTCCTGTCTGAATTTGTCGCACAGAAAGTTGCAGGCCAAATATGTGTGACATTTCTGCGACTTTAGCTTCTAGAGCATTTTTACAACATTATACATAGGTGCTGAATACATAAAAAGCGACTGTTCAGCGACAGACAAGTCGCATCGGCTGAAAGTAGGCCAGAATGTCAGTCCATGTTGGAGCAGGTTTAGATACAGTCTAAAGTATAGATCTCAAAGTCTGTGCACAGAATTTAGCAAGGGCCTCGCACCTTCTGATGCATCAGGTAGGTGCACAATAGCATAGCCTAACCCTCTGTACTTTGGTCTATATTGATGCGGGACATAGACAGCCAGCTGATGACCAATCCATTAGTGCAATGGATGGCTGGAAGCATTTGTCTTTGCCTTTGCAATACCACAGAAGCAATGCATGGTCAATGTACAGCAATGACACACCTGTGTGAACAGCCAGGAGACCCCCCCCCCATGTTATGTTACATAGTTACATAGTTAGTACGGTCGAAAAAAGACATATGTCCATCAAGTTCAACCAGGGAATTAAGGGGTAGGGGTGTGGCGCGATATTGGGGAAGGGATGAGATTTTATATTTCTTCATAAGCATTAATCTTATTTTGTCAATTAGGAACATTCAGCACCCACCCGCTATCAAGGCAGCTGCCTATCATGTCATGCCCTACCTGCACAGGTGTGCTGGCTACTCAAATGATCCAATTAAGGAGGCCATTTAGTCAGCAGCAGCAGAAGTCCTGTGCCTGGACGCTCCAACAGCGGCCAGACACAAGCAGAAGCAGAAGCAGCAGAAGCAGCAGCAGCACCACCTTTTGTTTTTTGGCTGCAGCAGCAGCAAGGCCCACAGGGCTGGCTAGCTGGCTAGCCAGCAAGCAGGTAGCAATGAAAGTAGGAATCTTTCTTTTTAACCCTGTAAGGGGGTGGTGCACTGTACCCGAAGATACTGCCATATCGGGTCAATGCATAGGGCGACGGAAGCAAGCTTCGAAATCGGCCCCCGTTCTCAAAAATCCATTTAATATATGGTCCCCAGATAGGGGACGTATCAGATATTAAACTGATAAGAACAGATACTACACTTGATCTTAGCCAAAAGGCCGAGAAGCGATAACCGTGAAAGGGGCGGGCCCAACAAGGTGCCCTTCATGGGCACTATCACTGCTTGCTGTCAGGGAGGCTGCCAGACAATTTTCCATGCACACTCTGGGCTGGGGGGCAGTCAACCACCAGTACACACAGCAGAACCTAAACCCATACCATTATTGCTAAGCAGCAAGACAGGGGCCCATTGCACTCCCACGGGGCCTTTTTAAATGCAATCCATAACCCGGATTTGCCAGGAACCCTTCTTACTCCTCCTACTTGCATGTGACACTGGGCTTAGGATCTGCATAGGAAACACACACACAAGCACACACCTACCTTTGTTGCCTGCAGATGCCTCCTTGGCTGTCCCCAAACGGTATCAAACCAACACCCACGGGAAGCTGTAAGCATAGAGGACATGCCTGCACCCCATTGGACTTACCTGTGTGGGTTAAACCCGGGTTATTTGACAACCTATGGCGGTGATGGTTCTGCTCAGGCAGAGCAGTGCTGATGCTCCTCATAAAGCTGTCGCTGCTGTGAAGGTTCTAGGTGACATCACAAATCCCTATGGTTACATACACAACAAAGCTGGGTTGTTGTTGTTTACACTCTGCAAGGCCTGTGGAAGTGAGTGACATCATAGCACTGTAGTTCTGAGGGTTCTAGATGGATGCAACAATCTCCTGTTGCTTCTATGAAGGCCATAATAGACGACATCACCAAACAGCTCCATAGTCACATACACAGCAAAGGAGAGATGTTGTTTACACCTAGTGATGTCAGTGGTATTGAGTGACATCACAGCACAGTGCTAAGGCTCCTGGGCCTGGACACAGCAGCGGCTGCAATATCTCAACGGAGAATACGTTTATATATATGTGTGTGTGTGCGCGTATATATATATATATATATATATATATATATATATATATATATATTTCTCCGCCGAAATCACTTTTAAACCCATTTCCACCTTTTTTTCCCTTCTCTTCCTCTTACTTTTTTTTCACGTTTTTTTACGTTTTTCTCCTTTTCGCCTCTTTTCTGGGCGTATTATTCTTCTTTTTCTTCTATTTTTTCGTCTAATGCATACCCCATCAGTGCAGCAATGCTTATTCAATACCGCCAGCAGATGGAGACACTGGGGGATAATTTTCTAAGGATTTATACTGATTTTTCCTGTCTGAATTTGTCGCACAGAAAGTTGCAGGCCAAATATGTGTGACATTTCTGCGACTTTAGCTTCTAGAGCATTTTTACAACATTATACATAGGTGCTGAATACATAAAAAGCGACTGTTCAGCGACAGACAAGTCGCATCGGCTGAAAGTAGGCCAGAATGTCAGTCCATGTTGGAGCAGGTTTAGATACAGTCTAAAGTATAGATCTCAAAGTCTGTGCACAGAATTTAGCAAGGGCCTCGCACCTTCTGATGCATCAGGTAGGTGCACAATAGCATAGCCTAACCCTCTGTACTTTGGTCTATATTGATGCGGGACATAGACAGCCAGCTGATGACCAATCCATTAGTGCAATGGATGGCTGGAAGCATTTGTCTTTGCCTTTGCAATACCACAGAAGCAATGCATGGTCAATGTACAGCAATGACACACCTGTGTGAACAGCCAGGAGACCCCCCCCCCCCCCCCCATGTTATGTTACATAGTTACATAGTTAGTACGGTCGAAAAAAGACATATGTCCATCAAGTTCAACCAGGGAATTAAGGGGTAGGGGTGTGGCGCGATATTGGGGAAGGGATGAGATTTTATATTTCTTCATAAGCATTAATCTTATTTTGTCAATTAGGAACATTCAGCACCCACCCGCTATCAAGGCAGCTGCCTATCATGTCATGCCCTACCTGCACAGGTGTGCTGGCTACTCAAATGATCCAATTAAGGAGGCCATTTAGTCAGCAGCAGCAGAAGTCCTGTGCCTGGACGCTCCAACAGCGGCCAGACACAAGCAGAAGCAGAAGCAGCAGAAGCAGCAGCAGCACCACCTTTTGTTTTTTGGCTGCAGCAGCAGCAAGGCCCACAGGGCTGGCTAGCTGGCTAGCCAGCAAGCAGGTAGCAATGAAAGTAGGAATCTTTCTTTTTAACCCTGTAAGGGGGTGGTGCACTGTACCCGAAGATACTGCCATATCGGGTCAATGCATAGGGCGACGGAAGCAAGCTTCGAAATCGGCCCCCGTTCTCAAAAATCCATTTAATATATGGTCCCCAGATAGGGGACGTATCAGATATTAAACTGATAAGAACAGATACTACACTTGATCTTAGCCAAAAGGCCGAGAAGCGATAACCGTGAAAGGGGCGGGCCCAACAAGGTGCCCTTCATGGGCACTATCACTGCTTGCTGTCAGGGAGGCTGCCAGACAATTTTCCATGCACACTCTGGGCTGGGGGGCAGTCAACCACCAGTACACACAGCAGAACCTAAACCCATACCATTATTGCTAAGCAGCAAGACAGGGGCCCATTGCACTCCCACGGGGCCTTTTTAAATGCAATCCATAACCCGGATTTGCCAGGAACCCTTCTTACTCCTCCTACTTGCATGTGACACTGGGCTTAGGATCTGCATAGGAAACACACACACAAGCACACACCTACCTTTGTTGCCTGCAGATGCCTCCTTGGCTGTCCCCAAACGGTATCAAACCAACACCCACGGGAAGCTGTAAGCATAGAGGACATGCCTGCACCCCATTGGACTTACCTGTGTGGGTTAAACCCGGGTTATTTGACAACCTATGGCGGTGATGGTTCTGCTCAGGCAGAGCAGTGCTGATGCTCCTCATAAAGCTGTCGCTGCTGTGAAGGTTCTAGGTGACATCACAAATCCCTATGGTTACATACACAACAAAGCTGGGTTGTTGTTGTTTACACTCTGCAAGGCCTGTGGAAGTGAGTGACATCATAGCACTGTAGTTCTGAGGGTTCTAGATGGATGCAACAATCTCCTGTTGCTTCTATGAAGGCCATAATAGACGACATCACCAAACAGCTCCATAGTCACATACACAGCAAAGGAGAGATGTTGTTTACACCTAGTGATGTCAGTGGTATTGAGTGACATCACAGCACAGTGCTAAGGCTCCTGGGCCTGGACACAGCAGCGGCTGCAATATCTCAACGGAGAATACGTTTATATATATGTGTGTGTGTGCGCGTATATATATATATATATATATATATATATATATATATATTTCTCCGCCGAAATCACTTTTAAACCCATTTCCACCTTTTTTTCCCTTCTCTTCCTCTTACTTTTTTTTCACGTTTTTTTACGTTTTTCTCCTTTTCGCCTCTTTTCTGGGCGTATTATTCTTCTTTTTCTTCTTTTTTTTCGTCTAATGCATACCCCATCAGTGCAGCAATGCTTATTCAATACCGCCAGCAGATGGAGACACTGGGGGATAATTTTCTAAGGATTTATACTGATTTTTCCTGTCTGAATTTGTCGCACAGAAAGTTGCAGGCCAAATATGTGTGACATTTCTGCGACTTTAGCTTCTAGAGCATTTTTACAACATTATACATAGGTGCTGAATACATAAAAAGCGACTGTTCAGCGACAGACAAGTCGCATCGGCTGAAAGTAGGCCAGAATGTCAGTCCATGTTGGAGCAGGTTTAGATACAGTCTAAAGTATAGATCTCAAAGTCTGTGCACAGAATTTAGCAAGGGCCTCGCACCTTCTGATGCATCAGGTAGGTGCACAATAGCATAGCCTAACCCTCTGTACTTTGGTCTATATTGATGCGGGACATAGACAGCCAGCTGATGACCAATCCATTAGTGCAATGGATGGCTGGAAGCATTTGTCTTTGCCTTTGCAATACCACAGAAGCAATGCATGGTCAATGTACAGCAATGACACACCTGTGTGAACAGCCAGGAGACCCCCCCCCCCCCCCCATGTTATGTTACATAGTTACATAGTTAGTACGGTCGAAAAAAGACATATGTCCATCAAGTTCAACCAGGGAATTAAGGGGTAGGGGTGTGGCGCGATATTGGGGAAGGGATGAGATTTTATATTTCTTCATAAGCATTAATCTTATTTTGTCAATTAGGAACATTCAGCACCCACCCGCTATCAAGGCAGCTGCCTATCATGTCATGCCCTACCTGCACAGGTGTGCTGGCTACTCAAATGATCCAATTAAGGAGGCCATTTAGTCAGCAGCAGCAGAAGTCCTGTGCCTGGACGCTCCAACAGCGGCCAGACACAAGCAGAAGCAGAAGCAGCAGAAGCAGCAGCAGCACCACCTTTTGTTTTTTGGCTGCAGCAGCAGCAAGGCCCACAGGGCTGGCTAGCTGGCTAGCCAGCAAGCAGGTAGCAATGAAAGTAGGAATCTTTCTTTTTAACCCTGTAAGGGGGTGGTGCACTGTACCCGAAGATACTGCCATATCGGGTCAATGCATAGGGCGACGGAAGCAAGCTTCGAAATCGGCCCCCGTTCTCAAAAATCCATTTAATATATGGTCCCCAGATAGGGGACGTATCAGATATTAAACTGATAAGAACAGATTTTTTTTTAAGTTAGCCCTCAAAACTCACTCAGAGTTCCAAGATCTTATTTGGAACTCAATTTTGTGTTCATCATCAGGTAACATGTTTTTATTTCTTTTCTTAAACACTAATGAAACAAAATAGAACATTTAAAAACAAAATAAGAAACAACATAAAATAGCAAAACCAAACATTACTTTCTAATTAAACAAAACCAAATTAGAAGGTCATCCCCTTCCTCCATGCAAACACCATTAGAAAGTCTATCAGTCCTCGACTGATATTGCCATTTGCTATATCTTTCTTAACTTGAGACGCCAACCAGCCTGGAATTTTATACGTTTCAACAAAACGGTTCATGTCTGCCTTGAAAGAAAAATAGACTTTATCCCGAGCTTCTTCCTCCCGGTTCTTCAAGCCTATCTTTAGATCCATCATATCTTTGTCAAACGTTTTTCTTTCTGCTTCCGACAAATTTTCCAACAAACCACCAAGCACACCAAAATACTGCACTGGCACATACCCTTCCTCCTCTCTCTTCTTCTTCTGCTCTGTAGGTCTTCTAGTTGGAACCTGCTCCACTTCTGGTTCTTTCACTTCAGCTGGTTCCTCTCTGCTTCTTTTTACAGCTTCCTTTTTCTCTGAATTTTTCTCAGACTTTTTCTTAGGACACGAGCCAAGCAGATGGCCCTCCTCACCACACAGATGGCATTTCCTTTTCTTTTGACAATTTTCCACCTCGTGACCCTCCTCTTGACACTTGAAACACCACAAAAACGTGCAATCCTCCTTTCTGTGACCGTACTGTTTACATTTGCGGCAAAAATCTTGCATGCCAGAAAAATACAGATCCCCGTTCACAGAACCAATTTTAAACCGTCCTGGGGGGATCACTAACTTGCCATCTGCCATTTTAAATTTCACATAGAACCTCCACTTGGTGGTCCATAGTCCATATTGATTAAATACCTTGCCTTTAGGCAGAACACTGTCACAGAATCGAGACAAAAAGGTAACGATATCCTCCTCCGAAGTATATGGGCTATACATCCTTATAGTCACCAATCGTTCTCTACGTGGGAAATGTGGAACTATCTCCACCCCTTCCAAAACCGGACATACCTTCTTTTGCTGCAATATGTTCCAAAATGACTCATAGTCCTCTTCAGAAGCCAGCACCACGTCGTAGTATCCACTTCTGGGAAACTCAAGCATGGATAGGATTTGCTCCCTCTTGACTTCCAGCAACTTAAACAGCACTTCTTCCACGACAAAGACAAGGCCTCTTTCCTTCTTCCGGACATCGAGCAGGGAAATACGAACTCCATTCCGAAGTCTCACAAAAGGCGGCACGCCTTCCGAAGAAAAACCGCAATCTTCCTCCATGTCCATGATGTCCAGACACCTCCCCCACCGAAGTAGGTAGGTGGGGATCGCCTCCCGTTGTCTGGGGACTAAGCCGGCTCCCTGATAGCAGCAGGGGGGTGAAGTCCCTCCGTTAAGAAGGACGATCCCCCAAGGCAAAGGAGCCGGGTACCCCAGACACCCTCTGGCCAGACCAAGTGAGCAGAACTACACTTGATCTTAGCCAAAAGGCCGAGAAGCGATAACCGTGAAAGGGGCGGGCCCAACAAGGTGCCCTTCATGGGCACTATCACTGCTTGCTGTCAGGGAGGCTGCCAGACAATTTTCCATGCACACTCTGGGCTGGGGGGCAGTCAACCACCAGTACACACAGCAGAACCTAAACCCATACCATTATTGCTAAGCAGCAAGACAGGGGCCCATTGCACTCCCACGGGGCCTTTTTAAATGCAATCCATAACCCGGATT
The DNA here is from genome assembly GCF_029499605.1 of Hyla sarda. Lineage (NCBI taxonomy): Eukaryota > Metazoa > Chordata > Amphibia > Anura > Hylidae > Hyla > Hyla sarda. The sequence continues at coordinate 326,021 of NW_026608360.1, forward strand.
TGCCAGGAACCCTTCTTACTCCTCCTACTTGCATGTGACACTGGGCTTAGGATCTGCATAGGAAACACACACACAAGCACACACCTACCTTTGTTGCCTGCAGATGCCTCCTTGGCTGTCTCCAAACGGTATCAAACCAACACCCACGGGAAGCTGTAAGCATAGAGGACATGCCTGCACCCCATTGGACTTACCTGTGTGGGTTAAACCCGGGTTATTTGACAACCTATGGCGGTGATGGTTCTGCTCAGGCAGAGCAGTGCTGATGCTCCTCATAAAGCTGTCGCTGCTGTGAAGGTTCTAGGTGACATCACAAATCCCTATGGTTACATACACAACAAAGCTGGGTTGTTGTTGTTTACACTCTGCAAGGCCTGTGGAAGTGAGTGACATCATAGCACTGTAGTTCTGAGGGTTCTAGATGGATGCAACAATCTCCTGTTGCTTCTATGAAGGCCATAATAGACGACATCACCAAACAGCTCCATAGTCACATACACAGCAAAGGAGAGATGTTGTTTACACCTAGTGATGTCAGTGGTATTGAGTGACATCACAGCACAGTGCTAAGGCTCCTGGGCCTGGACACAGCAGCGGCTGCAATATCTCAACGGAGAATACGTTTATATATATATATATGTGTGTGTGTGCGCGTATATATATATATATATATATATATATATATATATATATATATTTCTCCGCCGAAATCACTTTTAAACCCATTTCCACCTTTTTTTCCCTTCTCTTCCTCTTACTTTTTTTTCACGTTTTTTTACGTTTTTCTCCTTTTCGCCTCTTTTCTGGGCGTATTATTCTTCTTTTTCTTCTTTTTTTTCGTCTAATGCATACCCCATCAGTGCAGCAATGCTTATTCAATACCGCCAGCAGATGGAGACACTGGGGGATAATTTTCTAAGGATTTATACTGATTTTTCCTGTCTGAATTTGTCGCACAGAAAGTTGCAGGCCAAATATGTGTGACATTTCTGCGACTTTAGCTTCTAGAGCATTTTTACAACATTATACATAGGTGCTGAATACATAAAAAGCGACTGTTCAGCGACAGACAAGTCGCATCGGCTGAAAGTAGGCCAGAATGTCAGTCCATGTTGGAGCAGGTTTAGATACAGTCTAAAGTATAGATCTCAAAGTCTGTGCACAGAATTTAGCAAGGGCCTCGCACCTTCTGATGCATCAGGTAGGTGCACAATAGCATAGCCTAACCCTCTGTACTTTGGTCTATATTGATGCAGGACATAGACAGCCAGCTGATGACCAATCCATTAGTGCAATGGATGGCTGGAAGCATTTGTCTTTGCCTTTGCAATACCACAGAAGCAATGCATGGTCAATGTACAGCAATGACACACCTGTGTGAACAGCCAGGAGACCCCCCCCCCCCCCCCCATGTTATGTTACATAGTTACATAGTTAGTACGGTCGAAAAAAGACATATGTCCATCAAGTTCAACCAGGGAATTAAGGGGTAGGGGTGTGGCGCGATATTGGGGAAGGGATGAGATTTTATATTTCTTCATAAGCATTAATCTTATTTTGTCAATTAGGAACATTCAGCACCCACCCGCTATCAAGGCAGCTGCCTATCATGTCATGCCCTACCTGCACAGGTGTGCTGGCTACTCAAATGATCCAATTAAGGAGGCCATTTAGTCAGCAGCAGCAGAAGTCCTGTGCCTGGACGCTCCAACAGCGGCCAGACACAAGCAGAAGCAGAAGCAGCAGAAGCAGCAGCAGCACCACCTTTTGTTTTTTGGCTGCAGCAGCAGCAAGGCCCACAGGGCTGGCTAGCTGGCTAGCCAGCAAGCAGGTAGCAATGAAAGTAGGAATCTTTCTTTTTAACCCTGTAAGGGGGTGGTGCACTGTACCCGAAGATACTGCCATATCGGGTCAATGCATAGGGCGACGGAAGCAAGCTTCGAAATCGGCCCCCGTTCTCAAAAATCCATTTAATATATGGTCCCCAGATAGGGGACGTATCAGATATTAAACTGATAAGAACAGATACTACACTTGATCTTAGCCAAAAGGCCGAGAAGCGATAACCGTGAAAGGGGCGGGCCCAACAAGGTGCCCTTCATGGGCACTATCACTGCTTGCTGTCAGGGAGGCTGCCAGACAATTTTCCATGCACACTCTGGGCTGGGGGGCAGTCAACCACCAGTACACACAGCAGAACCTAAACCCATACCATTATTGCTAAGCAGCAAGACAGGGGCCCATTGCACTCCCACGGGGCCTTTTTAAATGCAATCCATAACCCGGATTTGCCAGGAACCCTTCTTACTCCTCCTACTTGCATGTGACACTGGGCTTAGGATCTGCATAGGAAACACACACACAAGCACACACCTACCTTTGTTGCCTGCAGATGCCTCCTTGGCTGTCCCCAAACGGTATCAAACCAACACCCACGGGAAGCTGTAAGCATAGAGGACATGCCTGCACCCCATTGGACTTACCTGTGTGGGTTAAACCCGGGTTATTTGACAACCTATGGCGGTGATGGTTCTGCTCAGGCAGAGCAGTGCTGATGCTCCTCATAAAGCTGTCGCTGCTGTGAAGGTTCTAGGTGACATCACAAATCCCTATGGTTACATACACAACAAAGCTGGGTTGTTGTTGTTTACACTCTGCAAGGCCTGTGGAAGTGAGTGACATCATAGCACTGTAGTTCTGACGGTTCTAGATGGATGCAACAATCTCCTGTTGCTTCTATGAAGGCCATAATAGACGACATCACCAAACAGCTCCATAGTCACATACACAGCAAAGGAGAGATGTTGTTTACACCTAGTGATGTCAGTGGTATTGAGTGACATCACAGCACAGTGCTAAGGCTCCTGGGCATGGACACAGCAGCGGCTGCAATATCTCAACGGAGAATACGTTTATATATATGTGTGTGTGTGCGCGTATATATATATATATATATATATATATATATATATATATATATATATTTCTCCGCCGAAATCACTTTTAAACCCATTTCCACCTTTTTTTCCCTTCTCTTCCTCTTACTTTTTTTTCACGTTTTTTTACGTTTTTCTCCTTTTCGCCTCTTTTCTGGGCGTATTATTCTTCTTTTTCTTCTTTTTTTTCGTCTAATGCATACCCCATCAGTGCAGCAATGCTTATTCAATACCGCCAGCAGATGGAGACACTGGGGGATAATTTTCTAAGGATTTATACTGATTTTTCCTGTCTGAATTTGTCGCACAGAAAGTTGCAGGCCAAATATGTGTGACATTTCTGCGACTTTAGCTTCTAGAGCATTTTTACAACATTATACATAGGTGCTGAATACATAAAAAGCGACTGTTCAGCGACAGACAAGTCGCATCGGCTGAAAGTAGGCCAGAATGTCAGTCCATGTTGGAGCAGGTTTAGATACAGTCTAAAGTATAGATCTCAAAGTCTGTGCACAGAATTTAGCAAGGGCCTCGCACCTTCTGATGCATCAGGTAGGTGCACAATAGCATAGCCTAACCCTCTGTACTTTGGTCTATATTGATGCGGGACATAGACAGCCAGCTGATGACCAATCCATTAGTGCAATGGATGGCTGGAAGCATTTGTCTTTGCCTTTGCAATACCACAGAAGCAATGCATGGTCAATGTACAGCAATGACACACCTGTGTGAACAGCCAGGAGACCCCCCCCCCCCCCCCCCATGTTATGTTACATAGTTACATAGTTAGTACGGTCGAAAAAAGACATATGTCCATCAAGTTCAACCAGGGAATTAAGGGGTAGGGGTGTGGCGCGATATTGGGGAAGGGATGAGATTTTATATTTCTTCATAAGCATTAATCTTATTTTGTCAATTAGGAACATTCAGCACCCACCCGCTATCAAGGCAGCTGCCTATCATGTCATGCCCTACCTGCACAGGTGTGCTGGCTACTCAAATGATCCAATTAAGGAGGCCATTTAGTCAGCAGCAGCAGAAGTCCTGTGCCTGGACGCTCCAACAGCGGCCAGACACAAGCAGAAGCAGAAGCAGCAGAAGCAGCAGAAGCAGCAGCAGCACCACCTTTTGTTTTTTGGCTGCAGCAGCAGCAAGGCCCACAGGGCTGGCTAGCTGGCTAGCCAGCAAGCAGGTAGCAATGAAAGTAGGAATCTTTCTTTTTAACCCTGTAAGGGGGTGGTGCACTGTACCCGAAGATACTGCCATATCGGGTCAATGCATAGGGCGACGGAAGCAAGCTTCGAAATCGGCCCCCGTTCTCAAAAATCCATTTAATATATGGTCCCCAGATAGGGGACGTATCAGATATTAAACTGATAAGAACAGATACTACACTTGATCTTAGCCAAAAGGCCGAGAAGCGATAACCGTGAAAGGGGCGGGCCCAACAAGGTGCCCTTCATGGGCACTATCACTGCTTGCTGTCAGGGAGGCTGCCAGACAATTTTCCATGCACACTCTGGGCTGGGGGGCAGTCAACCACCAGTACACACAGCAGAACCTAAACCCATACCATTATTGCTAAGCAGCAAGACAGGGGCCCATTGCACTCCCACGGGGCCTTTTTAAATGCAATCCATAACCCGGATTTGCCAGGAACCCTTCTTACTCCTCCTACTTGCATGTGACACTGGGCTTAGGATCTGCATAGGACACACACACACAAGCACACACCTACCTTTGTTGCCTGCAGATGCCTCCTTGGCTGTCCCCAAACGGTATCAAACCAACACCCACGGGAAGCTGTAAGCATAGAGGACATGCCTGCACCCCATTGGACTTACCTGTGTGGGTTAAACCCGGGTTATTTGACAACCTATGGCGGTGATGGTTCTGCTCAGGCAGAGCAGTGCTGATGCTCCTCATAAAGCTGTCGCTGCTGTGAAGGTTCTAGGTGACATCACAAATCCCTATGGTTACATACACAACAAAGCTGGGTTGTTGTTGTTTACACTCTGCAAGGCCTGTGGAAGTGAGTGACATCATAGCACTGTAGTTCTGACGGTTCTAGATGGATGCAACAATCTCCTGTTGCTTCTATGAAGGCCATAATAGACGACATCACCAAACAGCTCCATAGTCACATACACAGCAAAGGAGAGATGTTGTTTACACCTAGTGATGTCAGTGGTATTGAGTGACATCACAGCACAGTGCTAAGGCTCCTGGGCCTGGACACAGCAGCGGCTGCAATATCTCAACGGAGAATACGTTTATATATATGTGTGTGTGTGCGCGTATATATATATATATATATATATATATATATATATATTTCTCCGCCGAAATCACTTTTAAACCCATTTCCACCTTTTTTTTCCCTTCTCTTCCTCTTACTTTTTTTTCACGTTTTTTTACGTTTTTCTCCTTTTCGCCTCTTTTCTGGGCGTATTATTCTTCTTTTTCTTCTATTTTTTCGTCTAATGCATACCCCATCAGTGCAGCAATGCTTATTCAATACCGCCAGCAGATGGAGACACTGGGGGATAATTTTCTAAGGATTTATACTGATTTTTCCTGTCTGAATTTGTCGCACAGAAAGTTGCAGGCCAAATATGTGTGACATTTCTGCGACTTTAGCTTCTAGAGCATTTTTACAACATTATACATAGGTGCTGAATACATAAAAAGCGACTGTTCAGCGACAGACAAGTCGCATCGGCTGAAAGTAGGCCAGAATGTCAGTCCATGTTGGAGCAGGTTTAGATACAGTCTAAAGTATAGATCTCAAAGTCTGTGCACAGAATTTAGCAAGGGCCTCGCACCTTCTGATGCATCAGGTAGGTGCACAATAGCATAGCCTAACCCTCTGTACTTTGGTCTATATTGATGCGGGACATAGACAGCCAGCTGATGACCAATCCATTAGTGCAATGGATGGCTGGAAGCATTTGTCTTTGCCTTTGCAATACCACAGAAGCAATGCATGGTCAATGTACAGCAATGACACACCTGTGTGAACAGCCAGGAGACCCCCCCCCCCCCCCATGTTATGTAACATAGTTACATAGTTAGTACGGTCGAAAAAAGACATATGTCCATCAAGTTCAACCAGGGAATTAAGGGGTAGGGGTGTGGCGCGATATTGGGGAAGGGATGAGATTTTATATTTCTTCATAAGCATTAATCTTATTTTGTCAATTAGGAACATTCAGCACCCACCCGCTATCAAGGCAGCTGCCTATCATGTCATGCCCTACCTGCACAGGTGTGCTGGCTACTCAAATGATCCAATTAAGGAGGCCATTTAGTCAGCAGCAGCAGAAGTCCTGTGCCTGGACGCTCCAACAGCGGCCAGACACAAGCAGAAGCAGAAGCAGCAGAAGCAGCAGCAGCACCACCTTTTGTTTTTTGGCTGCAGCAGCAGCAAGGCCCACAGGGCTGGCTAGCTGGCTAGCCAGCAAGCAGGTAGCAATGAAAGTAGGAATCTTTCTTTTTAACCCTGTAAGGGGGTGGTGCACTGTACCCGAAGATACTGCCATATCGGGTCAATGCATAGGGCGACGGAAGCAAGCTTCGAAATCGGCCCCCGTTCTCAAAAATCCATTTAATATATGGTCCCCAGATAGGGGACGTATCAGATATTAAACTGATAAGAACAGATACTACACTTGATCTTAGCCAAAAGGCCGAGAAGCGATAACCGTGAAAGGGGCGGGCCCAACAAGGTGCCCTTCATGGGCACTATCACTGCTTGCTGTCAGGGAGGCTGCCAGACAATTTTCCATGCACACTCTGGGCTGGGGGGCAGTCAACCACCAGTACACACAGCAGAACCTAAACCCATACCATTATTGCTAAGCAGCAAGACAGGGGCCCATTGCACTCCCACGGGGCCTTTTTAAATGCAATCCATAACCCGGATTTGCCAGGAACCCTTCTTACTCCTCCTACTTGCATGTGACACTGGGCTTAGGATCTGCATAGGAAACACACACACAAGCACACACCTACCTTTGTTGCCTGCAGATGCCTCCTTGGCTGTCCCCAAACGGTATCAAACCAACACCCACGGGAAGCTGTAAGCATAGAGGACATGCCTGCACCCCATTGGACTTACCTGTGTGGGTTAAACCCGGGTTATTTGACAACCTATGGCGGTGATGGTTCTGCTCAGGCAGAGCAGTGCTGATGCTCCTCATAAAGCTGTCGCTGCTGTGAAGGTTCTAGGTGACATCACAAATCCCTATGGTTACATACACAACAAAGCTGGGTTGTTGTTGTTTACACTCTGCAAGGCCTGTGGAAGTGAGTGACATCATAGCACTGTAGTTCTGAGGGTTCTAGATGGATGCAACAATCTCCTGTTGCTTCTATGAAGGCCATAATAGACGACATCACCAAACAGCTCCATAGTCACATACACAGCAAAGGAGAGATGTTGTTTACACCTAGTGATGTCAGTGGTATTGAGTGACATCACAGCACAGTGCTAAGGCTCCTGGGCCTGGACACAGCAGCGGCTGCAATATCTCAACGGAGAATACGTTTATATATATGTGTGTGTGTGCGCGTATATATATATATATATATATATATATATATATATATATATTTCTCCGCCGAAATCACTTTTAAACCCATTTCCACCTTTTTTTCCCTTCTCTTCCTCTTACTTTTTTTTCACGTTTTTTTACGTTTTTCTCCTTTTCGCCTCTTTTCTGGGCGTATTATTCTTCTTTTTCTTCTTTTTTTTCGTCTAATGCATACCCCATCAGTGCAGCAATGCTTATTCAATACCGCCAGCAGATGGAGACACTGGGGGATAATTTTCTAAGGATTTATACTGATTTTTCCTGTCTGAATTTGTCGCACAGAAAGTTGCAGGCCAAATATGTGTGACATTTCTGCGACTTTAGCTTCTAGAGCATTTTTACAACATTATACATAGGTGCTGAATACATAAAAAGCGACTGTTCAGCGACAGACAAGTCGCATCGGCTGAAAGTAGGCCAGAATGTCAGTCCATGTTGGAGCAGGTTTAGATACAGTCTAAAGTATAGATCTCAAAGTCTGTGCACAGAATTTAGCAAGGGCCTCGCACCTTCTGATGCATCAGGTAGGTGCACAATAGCATAGCCTAACCCTCTGTACTTTGGTCTATATTGATGCGGGACATAGACAGCCAGCTGATGACCAATCCATTAGTGCAATGGATGGCTGGAAGCATTTGTCTTTGCCTTTGCAATACCACAGAAGCAATGCATGGTCAATGTACAGCAATGACACACCTGTGTGAACAGCCAGGAGACCCCCCCCCCCCCCCATGTTATGTTACATAGTTACATAGTTAGTACGGTCGAAAAAAGACATATGTCCATCAAGTTCAACCAGGGAATTAAGGGGTAGGGGTGTGGCGCGATATTGGGGAAGGGATGAGATTTTATATTTCTTCATAAGCATTAATCTTATTTTGTCAATTAGGAACATTCAGCACCCACCCGCTATCAAGGCAGTTGCCTATCATGTCATGCCCTACCTGCACAGGTGTGCTGGCTACTCAAATGATCCAATTAAGGAGGCCATTTAGTCAGCAGCAGCAGAAGTCCTGTGCCTGGACGCTCCAACAGCGGCCAGACACAAGCAGAAGCAGAAGCAGCAGAAGCAGCAGCAGCACCACCTTTTGTTTTTTGGCTGCAGCAGCAGCAAGGCCCACAGGGCTGGCTAGCTGGCTAGCCAGCAAGCAGGTAGCAATGAAAGTAGGAATCTTTCTTTTTAACCCTGTAAGGGGGTGGTGCACTGTACCCGAAGATACTGCCATATCGGGTCAATGCATAGGGCGACGGAAGCAAGCTTCGAAATCGGCCCCCGTTCTCAAAAATCCATTTAATATATGGTCCCCAGATAGGGGACGTATCAGATATTAAACTGATAAGAACAGATTTTTTTTTAAGTTAGCCCTCAAAACTCACTCAGAGTTCCAAGATCTTATTTGGAACTCAATTTTGTGTTCATCATCAGGTAACATGTTTTTATTTCTTTTCTTAAACACTAATGAAACAAAATAGAACATTTAAAAACAAAATAAGAAACAACATAAAATAGCAAAACCAAACATTACTTTCTAATTAAACAAAACCAAATTAGAAGGTCATCCCCTTCCTCCATGCAAACACCATTAGAAAGTCTATCAGTCCTCGACTGATATTGCCATTTGCTATATCTTTCTTAACTTGAGACGCCAACCAGCCTGGAATTTTATACGTTTCAACAAAACGGTTCATGTCTGCCTTGAAAGAAAAATAGACTTTATCCCGAGCTTCTTCCTCCCGGTTCTTCAAGCCTATCTTTAGATCCATCATATCTTTGTCAAACGTTTTTCTTTCTGCTTCCGACAAATTTTCCAACAAACCACCAAGCACACCAAAATACTGCACTGGCACATACCCTTCCTCCTCTCTCTTCTTCTTCTGCTCTGTAGGTCTTCTAGTTGGAACCTGCTCCACTTCTGGTTCTTTCACTTCAGCTGGTTCCTCTCTGCTTCTTTTTACAGCTTCCTTTTTCTCTGAATTTTTCTCAGACTTTTTCTTAGGACACGAGCCAAGCAGATGGCCCTCCTCACCACACAGATGGCATTTCCTTTTCTTTTGACAATTTTCCACCTCGTGACCCTCCTCTTGACACTTGAAACACCACAAAAACGTGCAATCCTCCTTTCTGTGACCGTACTGTTTACATTTGCGGCAAAAATCTTGCATGCCAGAAAAATACAGATCCCCGTTCACAGAACCAATTTTAAACCGTCCTGGGGGGATCACTAACTTGCCATCTGCCATTTTAAATTTCACATAGAACCTCCACTTGGTGGTCCATAGTCCATATTGATTAAATACCTTGCCTTTAGGCAGAACACTGTCACAGAATCGAGACAAAAAGGTAACGATATCCTCCTCCGAAGTATATGGGCTATACATCCTTATAGTCACCAATCGTTCTCTACGTGGGAAATGTGGAACTATCTCCACCCCTTCCAAAACCGGACATACCTTCTTTTGCTGCAATATGTTCCAAAATGACTCATAGTCCTCTTCAGAAGCCAGCACCACGTCGTAGTATCCACTTCTGGGAAACTCAAGCATGGATAGGATTTGCTCCCTCTTGACTTCCAGCAACTTAAACAGCACTTCTTCCACGACAAAGACAAGGCCTCTTTCCTTCTTCCGGACATCGAGCAGGGAAATACGAACTCCATTCCGAAGTCTCACAAAAGGCGGCACGCCTTCCGAAGAAAAACCGCAATCTTCCTCCATGTCCATGATGTCCAGACACCTCCCCCACCGAAGTAGGTAGGTGGGGATCGCCTCCCGTTGTCTGGGGACTAAGCCGGCTCCCTGATAGCAGCAGGGGGGTGAAGTCCCTCCGTTAAGAAGGACGATCCCCCCAGGCAAAGGAGCCGGGTACCCCAGACACCCTCTGGCCAGACCAAGTGAGCAGAACTACACTTGATCTTAGCCAAAAGGCCGAGAAGCGATAACCGTGAAAGGGGCGGGCCCAACAAGGTGCCCTTCATGGGCACTATCACTGCTTGCTGTCAGGGAGGCTGCCAGACAATTTTCCATGCACACTCTGGGCTGGGGGGCAGTCAACCACCAGTACACACAGCAGAACCTAAACCCATACCATTATTGCTAAGCAGCAAGACAGGGGCCCATTGCACTCCCACGGGGCCTTTTTAAATGCAATCCATAACCCGGATTTGCCAGGAACCCTTCTTACTCCTCCTACTTGCATGTGACACTGGGCTTAGGATCTGCATAGGAAACACACACACAAGCACACACCTACCTTTGTTGCCTGCAGATGCCTCCTTGGCTGTCCCCAAACGGTATCAAACCAACACCCACGGGAAGCTGTAAGCATAGAGGACATGCCTGCACCCCATTGGACTTACCTGTGTGGGTTAAACCCGGGTTATTTGACAACCTATGGCGGTTATGGTTCTGCTCAGGCAGAGCAGTGCTGATGCTCCTCATAAAGCTGTCGCTGCTGTGAAGGTTCTAGGTGACATCACAAATCCCTATGGTTACATACACAACAAAGCTGGGTTGTTGTTGTTTACACTCTGCAAGGCCTGTGGAAGTGAGTGACATCATAGCACTGTAGTTCTGAGGGTTCTAGATGGATGCAACAATCTCCTGTTGCTTCTATGAAGGCCATAATAGACGACATCACCAAACAGCTCCATAGTCACATACACAGCAAAGGAGAGATGTTGTTTACACCTAGTGATGTCAGTGGTATTGAGTGACATCACAGCACAGTGCTAAGGCTCCTGGGCCTGGACACAGCAGCGGCTGCAATATCTCAACGGAGAATACGTTTATATATATATGTGTGTGTGTGCGCGTATATATATATATATATATATATATATATATATATATATATATATATTTCTCCGCCGAAATCACTTTTAAACCCATTTCCACCTTTTTTTCCCTTCTCTTCCTCTTACTTTTTTTTCACGTTTTTTTACGTTTTTCTCCTTTTCGCCTCTTTTCTGGGCGTATTATTCTTCTTTTTCTTCTTTTTTTTCGTCTAATGCATACCCCATCAGTGCAGCAATGCTTATTCAATACCGCCAGCAGATGGAGACACTGGGGGATAATTTTCTAAGGATTTATACTGATTTTTCCTGTCTGAATTTGTCGCACAGAAAGTTGCAGGCCAAATATGTGTGACATTTCTGCGACTTTAGCTTCTAGAGCATTTTTACAACATTATACATAGGTGCTGAATACATAAAAAGCGACTGTTCAGCGACAGACAAGTCGCATCGGCTGAAAGTAGGCCAGAATGTCAGTCCATGTTGGAGCAGGTTTAGATACAGTCTAAAGTATAGATCTCAAAGTCTGTGCACAGAATTTAGCAAGGGCCTCGCACCTTCTGATGCATCAGGTAGGTGCACAATAGCATAGCCTAACCCTCTGTACTTTGGTCTATATTGATGCGGGACATAGACAGCCAGCTGATGACCAATCCATTAGTGCAATGGATGGCTGGAAGCATTTGTCTTTGCCTTTGCAATACCACAGAAGCAATGCATGGTCAATGTACAGCAATGACACACCTGTGTGAACAGCCAGGAGACCCCCCCCCCCCCCCATGTTATGTTACATAGTTACATAGTTAGTACGGTCGAAAAAAGACATATGTCCATCAAGTTCAACCAGGGAATTAAGGGGTAGGGGTGTGGCGCGATATTGGGGAAGGGATGAGATTTTATATTTCTTCATAAGCATTAATCTTATTTTGTCAATTAGGAACATTCAGCACCCACCCGCTATCAAGGCAGCTGCCTATCATGTCATGCCCTACCTGCACAGGTGTGCTGGCTACTCAAATGATCCAATTAAGGAGGCCATTTAGTCAGCAGCAGCAGAAGTCCTGTGCCTGGACGCTCCAACAGCGGCCAGACACAAGCAGAAGCAGAAGCAGCAGAAGCAGCAGCAGCACCACCTTTTGTTTTTTGGCTGCAGCAGCAGCAAGGCCCACAGGGCTGGCTAGCTGGCTAGCCAGCAAGCAGGTAGCAATGAAAGTAGGAATCTTTCTTTTTAACCCTGTAAGGGGGTGGTGCACTGTACCCGAAGATACTGCCATATCGGGTCAATGCATAGGGCGACGGAAGCAAGCTTCGAAATCGGCCCCCCGTTCTCAAAAATCCATTTAATATATGGTCCCCAGATAGGGGACGTATCAGATATTAAACTGATAAGAACAGATTTTTTTTTAAGTTAGCCCTCAAAACTCACTCAGAGTTCCAAGATCTTATTTGGAACTCAATTTTGTGTTCATCATCAGGTAACATGTTTTTATTTCTTTTCTTAAACACTAATGAAACAAAATAGAACATTTAAAAACAAAATAAGAAACAACATAAAATAGCAAAACCAAACATTACTTTCTAATTAAACAAAACCAAATTAGAAGGTCATCCCCTTCCTCCATGCAAACACCATTAGAAAGTCTATCAGTCCTCGACTGATATTGCCATTTGCTATATCTTTCTTAACTTGAGACGCCAACCAGCCTGGAATTTTATACGTTTCAACAAAACGGTTCATGTCTGCCTTGAAAGAAAAATAGACTTTATCCCGAGCTTCTTCCTCCCGGTTCTTCAAGCCAATCTTTAGATCCATCATATCTTTGTCAAACGTTTTTCTTTCTGCTTCCGACAAATTTTCCAACAAACCACCAAGCACACCAAAATACTGCACTGGCACATACCCTTCCTCCTCTCTCTTCTTCTTCTGCTCTGTAGGTCTTCTAGTTGGAACCTGCTCCACTTCTGGTTCTTTCACTTCAGCTGGTTCCTCTCTGCTTCTTTTTACAGCTTCCTTTTTCTCTGAATTTTTCTCAGACTTTTTCTTAGGACACGAGCCAAGCAGATGGCCCTCCTCACCACACAGATGGCATTTCCTTTTCTTTTGACAATTTTCCACCTCGTGACCCTCCTCTTGACACTTGAAACACCACAAAAACGTGCAATCCTCCTTTCTGTGACCGTACTGTTTACATTTGCGGCAAAAATCTTGCATGCCAGAAAAATACAGATCCCCGTTCACAGAACCAATTTTAAACCGTCCTGGGGGGATCACTAACTTGCCATCTGCCATTTTAAATTTCACATAGAACCTCCACTTGGTGGTCCATAGTCCATATTGATTAAATACCTTGCCTTTAGGCAGAACACTGTCACAGAATCGAGACAAAAAGGTAACGATATCCTCCTCCGAAGTATATGGGCTATACATCCTTATAGTCACCAATCGTTCTCTACGTGGGAAATGTGGAACTATCTCCACCCCTTCCAAAACCGGACATACCTTCTTTTGCTGCAATATGTTCCAAAATGACTCATAGTCCTCTTCAGAAGCCAGCACCACGTCGTAGTATCCACTTCTGGGAAACTCAAGCATGGATAGGATTTGCTCCCTCTTGACTTCCAGCAACTTAAACAGCACTTCTTCCACGACAAAGACAAGGCCTCTTTCCTTCTTCCGGACATCGAGCAGGGAAATACGAACTCCATTCCGAAGTCTCACAAAAGGCGGCACGCCTTCCGAAGAAAAACCGCAATCTTCCTCCATGTCCATGATGTCCAGACACCTCCCCCACCGAAGTAGGTAGGTGGGGATCGCCTCCCGTTGTCTGGGGACTAAGCCGGCTCCCTGATAGCAGCAGGGGGGTGAAGTCCCTCCGTTAAGAAGGACGATCCCCCCAGGCAAAGGAGCCGGGTACCCCAGACACCCTCTGGCCAGACCAAGTGAGCAGAACTACACTTGATCTTAGCCAAAAGGCCGAGAAGCGATAACCGTGAAAGGGGCGGGCCCAACAAGGTGCCCTTCATGGGCACTATCACTGCTTGCTGTCAGGGAGGCTGCCAGACAATTTTCCATGCACACTCTGGGCTGGGGGGCAGTCAACCACCAGTACACACAGCAGAACCTAAACCCATACCATTATTGCTAAGCAGCAAGACAGGGGCCCATTGCACTCCCACGGGGCCTTTTTAAATGCAATCCATAACCCGGATTTGCCAGGAACCCTTCTTACTCCTCCTACTTGCATGTGACACTGGGCTTAGGATCTGCATAGGAAACACACACACAAGCACACACCTACCTTTGTTGCCTGCAGATGCCTCCTTGGCTGTCCCCAAACGGTATCAAACCAACACCCACGGGAAGCTGTAAGCATAGAGGACATGCCTGCACCCCATTGGACTTACCTGTGTGGGTTAAACCCGGGTTATTTGACAACCTATGGCGGTGATGGTTCTGCTCAGGCAGAGCAGTGCTGATGCTCCTCATAAAGCTGTCGCTGCTGTGAAGGTTCTAGGTGACATCACAAATCCCTATGGTTACATACACAACAAAGCTGGGTTGTTGTTGTTTACACTCTGCAAGGCCTGTGGAAGTGAGTGACATCATAGCACTGTAGTTCTGAGGGTTCTAGATGGATGCAACAATCTCCTGTTGCTTCTATGAAGGCCATAATAGACGACATCACCAAACAGCTCCATAGTCACATACACAGCAAAGGAGAGATGTTGTTTACACCTAGTGATGTCAGTGGTATTGAGTGACATCACAGCACAGTGCTAAGGCTCCTGGGCCTGGACACAGCAGCGGCTGCAATATCTCAACGGAGAATACGTTTATATATATATGTGTGTGTGTGCGCGTATATATATATATATATATATATATATATCTATATATATATATATTTCTCCGCCGAAATCACTTTTAAACCCATTTCCACCTTTTTTTCCCTTCTCTTCCTCTTACTTTTTTTTCACGTTTTTTTACGTTTTTCTCCTTTTCGCCTCTTTTCTGGGCGTATTATTCTTCTTTTTCTTCTTTTTTTTCGTCTAATGCATACCCCATCAGTGCAGCAATGCTTATTCAATACCGCCAGCAGATGGAGACACTGGGGGATAATTTTCTAAGGATTTATACTGATTTTTCCTGTCTGAATTTGTCGCACAGAAAGTTGCAGGCCAAATATGTGTGACATTTCTGCGACTTTAGCTTCTAGAGCATTTTTACAACATTATACATAGGTGCTGAATACATAAAAAGCGACTGTTCAGCGACAGACAAGTCGCATCGGCTGAAAGTAGGCCAGAATGTCAGTCCATGTTGGAGCAGGTTTAGATACAGTCTAAAGTATAGATCTCAAAGTCTGTGCACAGAATTTAGCAAGGGCCTCGCACCTTCTGATGCATCAGGTAGGTGCACAATAGCATAGCCTAACCCTCTGTACTTTGGTCTATATTGATGCGGGACATAGACAGCCAGCTGATGACCAATCCATTAGTGCAATGGATGGCTGGAAGCATTTGTCTTTGCCTTTGCAATACCACAGAAGCAATGCATGGTCAATGTACAGCAATGACACACCTGTGTGAACAGCCAGGAGACCCCCCCCCCCCCATGTTATGTTACATAGTTACATAGTTAGTACGGTCGAAAAAAGACATATGTCCATCAAGTTCAACCAGGGAATTAAGGGGTAGGGGTGTGGCGCGATATTGGGGAAGGGATGAGATTTTATATTTCTTCATAAGCATTAATCTTATTTTGTCAATTAGGAACATTCAGCACCCACCCGCTATCAAGGCAGCTGCCTATCATGTCATGCCCTACCTGCACAGGTGTGCTGGCTACTCAAATGATCCAATTAAGGAGGCCATTTAGTCAGCAGCAGCAGAAGTCCTGTGCCTGGACGCTCCAACAGCGGCCAGACACAAGCAGAAGCAGAAGCAGCAGAAGCAGCAGCAGCACCACCTTTTGTTTTTTGGCTGCAGCAGCAGCAAGGCCCACAGGGCTGGCTAGCTGGCTAGCCAGCAAGCAGGTAGCAATGAAAGTAGGAATCTTTCTTTTTAACCCTGTAAGGGGGTGGTGCACTGTACCCGAAGATACTGCCATATCGGGTCAATGCATAGGGCGACGGAAGCAAGCTTCGAAATCGGCCCCCGTTCTCAAAAATCCATTTAATATATGGTCCCCAGATAGGGGACGTATCAGATATTAAACTGATAAGAACAGATACTACACTTGATCTTAGCCAAAAGGCCGAGAAGCGATAACCGTGAAAGGGGCGGGCCCAACAAGGTGCCCTTCATGGGCACTATCACTGCTTGCTGTCAGGGAGGCTGCCAGACAATTTTCCATGCACACTCTGGGCTGGGGGGCAGTCAACCACCAGTACACACAGCAGAACCTAAACCCATACCATTATTGCTAAGCAGCAAGACAGGGGCCCATTGCACTCCCACGGGGCCTTTTTAAATGCAATCCATAACCCGGATTTGCCAGGAACCCTTCTTACTCCTCCTACTTGCATGTGACACTGGGCTTAGGATCTGCATAGGAAACACACACACAAGCACACACCTACCTTTGTTGCCTGCAGATGCCTCCTTGGCTGTCCCCAAACGGTATCAAACCAACACCCACGGGAAGCTGTAAGCATAGAGGACATGCCTGCACCCCATTGGACTTACCTGTGTGGGTTAAACCCGGGTTATTTGACAACCTATGGCGGTGATGGTTCTGCTCAGGCAGAGCAGTGCTGATGCTCCTCATAAAGCTGTCGCTGCTGTGAAGGTTCTAGGTGACATCACAAATCCCTATGGTTACATACACAACAAAGCTGGGTTGTTGTTGTTTACACTCTGCAAGGCCTGTGGAAGTGAGTGACATCATAGCACTGTAGTTCTGAGGGTTCTAGATGGATGCAACAATCTCCTGTTGCTTCTATGAAGGCCATAATAGACGACATCACCAAACAGCTCCATAGTCACATACACAGCAAAGGAGAGATGTTGTTTACACCTAGTGATGTCAGTGGTATTGAGTGACATCACAGCACAGTGCTAAGGCTCCTGGGCCTGGACACAGCAGCGGCTGCAATATCTCAACGGAGAATACGTTTATATATATGTGTGTGTGTGCGCGTATATATATATATATATATATATATATATATATATATATATATATTTCTCCGCCGAAATCACTTTTAAACCCATTTCCACCTTTTTTTCCCTTCTCTTCCTCTTACTTTTTTTTCACGTTTTTTTACGTTTTTCTCCTTTTCGCCTCTTTTCTGGGCGTATTATTCTTCTTTTTCTTCTTTTTTTTCGTCTAATGCATACCCCATCAGTGCAGCAATGCTTATTCAATACCGCCAGCAGATGGAGACACTGGGGGATAATTTTCTAAGGATTTATACTGATTTTTCCTGTCTGAATTTGTCGCACAGAAAGTTGCAGGCCAAATATGTGTGACATTTCTGCGACTTTAGCTTCTAGAGCATTTTTACAACATTATACATAGGTGCTGAATACATAAAAAGCGACTGTTCAGCGACAGACAAGTCGCATCGGCTGAAAGTAGGCCAGAATGTCAGTCCATGTTGGAGCAGGTTTAGATACAGTCTAAAGTATAGATCTCAAAGTCTGTGCACAGAATTTAGCAAGGGCCTCGCACCTTCTGATGCATCAGGTAGGTGCACAATAGCATAGCCTAACCCTCTGTACTTTGGTCTATATTGATGCGGGACATAGACAGCCAGCTGATGACCAATCCATTAGTGCAATGGATGGCTGGAAGCATTTGTCTTTGCCTTTGCAATACCACAGAAGCAATGCATGGTCAATGTACAGCAATGACACACCTGTGTGAACAGCCAGGAGACCCCCCCCCCCCCCCATGTTATGTTACATAGTTACATAGTTAGTACGGTCGAAAAAAGACATATGTCCATCAAGTTCAACCAGGGAATTAAGGGGTAGGGGTGTGGCGCGATATTGGGGAAGGGATGAGATTTTATATTTCTTCATAAGGATTAATCTTATTTTGTCAATTAGGAACATTCAGCACCCACCCGCTATCAAGGCAGCTGCCTATCATGTCATGCCCTACCTGCACAGGTGTGCTGGCTACTCAAATGAACCAATTAAGGAGGCCATTTAGTCAGCAGCAGCAGAAGTCCTGTGCCTGGACGCTCCAACAGCGGCCAGACACAAGCAGAAGCAGAAGCAGCAGAAGCAGCAGCAGCACCACCTTTTGTTTTTTGGCTGCAGCAGCAGCAAGGCCCACAGGGCTGGCTAGCTGGCTAGCCAGCAAGCAGGTAGCAATGAAAGTAGGAATCTTTCTTTTTAACCCTGTAAGGGGGTGGTGCACTGTACCCGAAGATACTGCCATATCGGGTCAATGCATAGGGCGACGGAAGCAAGCTTCGAAATCGGCCCCCGTTCTCAAAAATCCATTTAATATATGGTCCCCAGATAGGGGACGTATCAGATATTAAACTGATAAGAACAGATACTACACTTGATCTTAGCCAAAAGGCCGAGAAGCGATAACCGTGAAAGGGGCGGGCCCAACAAGGTGCCCTTCATGGGCACTATCACTGCTTGCTGTCAGGGAGGCTGCCAGACAATTTTCCATGCACACTCTGGGCTGGGGGGCAGTCAACCACCAGTACACACAGCAGAACCTAAACCCATACCATTATTGCTAAGCAGCAAGACAGGGGCCCATTGCACTCCCACGGGGCCTTTTTAAATGCAATCCATAACCCGGATTTGCCAGGAACCCTTCTTACTCCTCCTACTTGCATGTGACACTGGGCTTAGGATCTGCATAGGAAACACACACACAAGCACACACCTACCTTTGTTGCCTGCAGATGCCTCCTTGGCTGTCCCCAAACGGTATCAAACCAACACCCACGGGAAGCTGTAAGCATAGAGGACATGCCTGCACCCCATTGGACTTACCTGTGTGGGTTAAACCCGGGTTATTTGACAACCTATGGCGGTGATGGTTCTGCTCAGGCAGAGCAGTGCTGATGCTCCTCATAAAGCTGTCGCTGCTGTGAAGGTTCTAGGTGACATCACAAATCCCTATGGTTACATACACAACAAAGCTGGGTTGTTGTTGTTTACACTCTGCAAGGCCTGTGGAAGTGAGTGACATCATAGCACTGTAGTTCTGAGGGTTCTAGATGGATGCAACAATCTCCTGTTGCTTCTATGAAGGCCATAATAGACGACATCACCAAACAGCTCCATAGTCACATACACAGCAAAGGAGAGATGTTGTTTACACCTAGTGATGTCAGTGGTATTGAGTGACATCACAGCACAGTGCTAAGGCTCCTGGGCCTGGACACAGCAGCGGCTGCAATATCTCAACGGAGAATACGTTTATATATATGTGTGTGTGTGCGCGTATATATATATATATATATATATATATATATATATATATATATATTTCTCCGCCGAAATCACTTTTAAACCCATTTCCACCTTTTTTTCCCTTCTCTTCCTCTTACTTTTTTTTCACGTTTTTTTACGTTTTTCTCCTTTTCGCCTCTTTTCTGGGCGTATTATTCTTCTTTTTCTTCTTTTTTTTCGTCTAATGCATACCCCATCAGTGCAGCAATGCTTATTCAATACCGCCAGCAGATGGAGACACTGGGGGATAATTTTCTAAGGATTTATACTGATTTTTCCTGTCTGAATTTGTCGCACAGAAAGTTGCAGGCCAAATATGTGTGACATTTCTGCGACTTTAGCTTCTAGAGCATTTTTACAACATTATACATAGGTGCTGAATACATAAAAAGCGACTGTTCAGCGACAGACAAGTCGCATCGGCTGAAAGTAGGCCAGAATGTCAGTCCATGTTGGAGCAGGTTTAGATACAGTCTAAAGTATAGATCTCAAAGTCTGTGCACAGAATTTAGCAAGGGCCTCGCACCTTCTGATGCATCAGGTAGGTGCACAATAGCATAGCCTAACCCTCTGTACTTTGGTCTATATTGATGCGGGACATAGACAGCCAGCTGATGACCAATCCATTAGTGCAATGGATGGCTGGAAGCATTTGTCTTTGCCTTTGCAATACCACAGAAGCAATGCATGGTCAATGTACAGCAATGACACACCTGTGTGAACAGCCAGGAGACCCCCCCCCCCCCCCCCCATGTTATGTTACATAGTTACATAGTTAGTACGGTCGAAAAAAGACATATGTCCATCAAGTTCAACCAGGGAATTAAGGGGTAGGGGTGTGGCGCGATATTGGGGAAGGGATGAGATTTTATATTTCTTCATAAGCATTAATCTTATTTTGTCAATTAGGAACATTCAGCACCCACCCGCTATCAAGGCAGCTGCCTATCATGTCATGCCCTACCTGCACAGGTGTGCTGGCTACTCAAATGATCCAATTAAGGAGGCCATTTAGTCAGCAGCAGCAGAAGTCCTGTGCCTGGACGCTCCAACAGCGGCCAGACACAAGCAGAAGCAGAAGCAGCAGAAGCAGCAGAAGCAGAAGCAGCAGAAGCAGCAGAAGCAGAAGCAGCAGAAGCAGCAGCAGCACCACCTTTTGTTTTTTGGCTGCAGCAGCAGCAAGGCCCACAGGGCTGGCTAGCTGGCTAGCCAGCAAGCAGGTAGCAATGAAAGTAGGAATCTTTCTTTTTAACCCTGTAAGGGGGTGGTGCACTGTACCCGAAGATACTGCCATATCGGGTCAATGCATAGGGCGACGGAAGCAAGCTTCGAAATCGGCCCCCGTTCTCAAAAATCCATTTAATATATGGTCCCCAGATAGGGGACGTATCAGATATTAAACTGATAAGAACAGATACTACACTTGATCTTAGCCAAAAGGCCGAGAAGCGATAACCGTGAAAGGGGCGGGCCCAACAAGGTGCCCTTCATGGGCACTATCACTGCTTGCTGTCAGGGAGGCTGCCAGACAATTTTCCATGCACACTCTGGGCTGGGGGGCAGTCAACCACCAGTACACACAGCAGAACCTAAACCCATACCATTATTGCTAAGCAGCAAGACAGGGGCCCATTGCACTCCCATGGGGCCTTTTTAAATGCAATCCATAACCCGGATTTGCCAGGAACCCTTCTTACTCCTCCTACTTGCATGTGACACTGGGCTTAGGATCTGCATAGGAAACACACACACAAGCACACACCTACCTTTGTTGCCTGCAGATGCCTCCTTGGCTGTCCCCAAACGGTATCAAACCAACACCCACGGGAAGCTGTAAGCATAGAGGACATGCCTGCACCCCATTGGACTTACCTGTGTGGGTTAAACCCGGGTTATTTGACAACCTATGGCGGTGATGGTTCTGCTCAGGCAGAGCAGTGCTGATGCTCCTCATAAAGCTGTCGCTGCTGTGAAGGTTCTAGGTGACATCACAAATCCCTATGGTTACATACACAACAAAGCTGGGTTGTTGTTGTTTACACTCTGCAAGGCCTGTGGAAGTGAGTGACATCATAGCACTGTAGTTCTGAGGGTTCTAGATGGATGCAACAATCTCCTGTTGCTTCTATGAAGGCCATAATAGACGACATCACCAAACAGCTCCATAGTCACATACACAGCAAAGGAGAGATGTTGTTTACACCTAGTGATGTCAGTGGTATTGAGTGACATCACAGCACAGTGCTAAGGCTCCTGGGCCTGGACACAGCAGCGGCTGCA
Source organism: Hyla sarda (assembly GCF_029499605.1). Taxonomy (NCBI): domain Eukaryota; kingdom Metazoa; phylum Chordata; class Amphibia; order Anura; family Hylidae; genus Hyla; species Hyla sarda. Next base: position 348,056 of record NW_026608360.1, read on the forward strand.
ATATCTCAACGGAGAATACGTTTATATATATGTGTGTGTGTGCGCGTATATATATATATATATATATATATATATATATATATATATATATTTCTCCGCCGAAATCACTTTTAAACCCATTTCCACCTTTTTTTCCCTTCTCTTCCTCTTACTTTTTTTTCACGTTTTTTTACGTTTTTCTCCTTTTCGCCTCTTTTCTGGGCGTATTATTCTTCTTTTTCTTCTTTTTTTTCGTCTAATGCATACCCCATCAGTGCAGCAATGCTTATTCAATACCGCCAGCAGATGGAGACACTGGGGGATAATTTTCTAAGGATTTATACTGATTTTTCCTGTCTGAATTTGTCGCACAGAAAGTTGCAGGCCAAATATGTGTGACATTTCTGCGACTTTAGCTTCTAGAGCATTTTTACAACATTATACATAGGTGCTGAATACATAAAAAGCGACTGTTCAGCGACAGACAAGTCGCATCGGCTGAAAGTAGGCCAGAATGTCAGTCCATGTTGGAGCAGGTTTAGATACAGTCTAAAGTATAGATCTCAAAGTCTGTGCACAGAATTTAGCAAGGGCCTCGCACCTTCTGATGCATCAGGTAGGTGCACAATAGCATAGCCTAACCCTCTGTACTTTGGTCTATATTGATGCGGGACATAGACAGCCAGCTGATGACCAATCCATTAGTGCAATGGATGGCTGGAAGCATTTGTCTTTGCCTTTGCAATACCACAGAAGCAATGCATGGTCAATGTACAGCAATGACACACCTGTGTGAACAGCCAGGAGACCCCCCCCCCCCCATGTTATGTTACATAGTTACATAGTTAGTACGGTCGAAAAAAGACATATGTCCATCAAGTTCAACCAGGGAATTAAGGGGTAGGGGTGTGGCGCGATATTGGGGAAGGGATGAGATTTTATATTTCTTCATAAGCATTAATCTTATTTTGTCAATTAGGAACATTCAGCACCCACCCGCTATCAAGGCAGCTGCCTATCATGTCATGCCCTACCTGCACAGGTGTGCTGGCTACTCAAATGATCCAATTAAGGAGGCCATTTAGTCAGCAGCAGCAGAAGTCCTGTGCCTGGACGCTCCAACAGCGGCCAGACACAAGCAGAAGCAGAAGCAGCAGAAGCAGCAGCAGCACCACCTTTTGTTTTTTGGCTGCAGCAGCAGCAAGGCCCACAGGGCTGGCTAGCTGGCTAGCCAGCAAGCAGGTAGCAATGAAAGTAGGAATCTTTCTTTTTAACCCTGTAAGGGGGTGGTGCACTGTACCCGAAGATACTGCCATATCGGGTCAATGCATAGGGCGACGGAAGCAAGCTTCGAAATCGGCCCCCGTTCTCAAAAATCCATTTAATATATGGTCCCCAGATAGGGGACGTATCAGATATTAAACTGATAAGAACAGATACTACACTTGATCTTAGCCAAAAGGCCGAGAAGCGATAACCGTGAAAGGGGCGGGCCCAACAAGGTGCCCTTCATGGGCACTATCACTGCTTGCTGTCAGGGAGGCTGCCAGACAATTTTCCATGCACACTCTGGGCTGGGGGGCAGTCAACCACCAGTACACACAGCAGAACCTAAACCCATACCATTATTGCTAAGCAGCAAGACAGGGGCCCATTGCACTCCCACGGGGCCTTTTTAAATGCAATCCATAACCCGGATTTGCCAGGAACCCTTCTTACTCCTCCTACTTGCATGTGACACTGGGCTTAGGATCTGCATAGGAAACACACACACAAGCACACACCTACCTTTGTTGCCTGCAGATGCCTCCTTGGCTGTCCCCAAACGGTATCAAACCAACACCCACGGGAAGCTGTAAGCATAGAGGACATGCCTGCACCCCATTGGACTTACCTGTGTGGGTTAAACCCGGGTTATTTGACAACCTATGGCGGTGATGGTTCTGCTCAGGCAGAGCAGTGCTGATGCTCCTCATAAAGCTGTCGCTGCTGTGAAGGTTCTAGGTGACATCACAAATCCCTATGGTTACATACACAACAAAGCTGGGTTGTTGTTGTTTACACTCTGCAAGGCCTGTGGAAGTGAGTGACATCATAGCACTGTAGTTCTGAGGGTTCTAGATGGATGCAACAATCTCCTGTTGCTTCTATGAAGGCCATAATAGACGACATCACCAAACAGCTCCATAGTCACATACACAGCAAAGGAGAGATGTTGTTTACACCTAGTGATGTCAGTGGTATTGAGTGACATCACAGCACAGTGCTAAGGCTCCTGGGCCTGGACACAGCAGCGGCTGCAATATCTCAACGGAGAATACGTTTATATATATGTGTGTGTGTGCGCGTATATATATATATATATATATATATATATATATATATATATATTTCTCCGCCGAAATCACTTTTAAACCCATTTCCACCTTTTTTTCCCTTCTCTTCCTCTTACTTTTTTTTCACGTTTTTTTACGTTTTTCTCCTTTTCGCCTCTTTTCTGGGCGTATTATTCTTCTTTTTCTTCTTTTTTTTCGTCTAATGCATACCCCATCAGTGCAGCAATGCTTATTCAATACCGCCAGCAGATGGAGACACTGGGGGATAATTTTCTAAGGATTTATACTGATTTTTCCTGTCTGAATTTGTCGCACAGAAAGTTGCAGGCCAAATATGTGTGACATTTCTGCGACTTTAGCTTCTAGAGCATTTTTACAACATTATACATAGGTGCTGAATACATAAAAAGCGACTGTTCAGCGACAGACAAGTCGCATCGGCTGAAAGTAGGCCAGAATGTCAGTCCATGTTGGAGCAGGTTTAGATACAGTCTAAAGTATAGATCTCAAAGTCTGTGCACAGAATTTAGCAAGGGCCTCGCACCCTCTGATGCATCAGGTAGGTGCACAATAGCATAGCCTAACCCTCTGTACTTTGGTCTATATTGATGCGGGACATAGACAGCCAGCTGATGACCAATCCATTAGTGCAATGGATGGCTGGAAGCATTTGTCTTTGCCTTTGCAATACCACAGAAGCAATGCATGGTCAATGTACAGCAATGACACACCTGTGTGAACAGCCAGGAGACCCCCCCCCCCCCCATGTTATGTTACATAGTTACATAGTTAGTACGGTCGAAAAAAGACATATGTCCATCAAGTTCAACCAGGGAATTAAGGGGTAGGGGTGTGGCGCGATATTGGGGAAGGGATGAGATTTTATATTTCTTCATAAGCATTAATCTTATTTTGTCAATTAGGAACATTCAGCACCCACCCGCTATCAAGGCAGCTGCCTATCATGTCATGCCCTACCTGCACAGGTGTGCTGGCTACTCAAATGATCCAATTAAGGAGGCCATTTAGTCAGCAGCAGCAGAAGTCCTGTGCCTGGACGCTCCAACAGCGGCCAGACACAAGCAGAAGCAGAAGCAGCAGAAGCAGCAGCAGCACCACCTTTTGTTTTTTGGCTGCAGCAGCAGCAAGGCCCACAGGGCTGGCTAGCTGGCTAGCCAGCAAGCAGGTAGCAATGAAAGTAGGAATCTTTCTTTTTAACCCTGTAAGGGGGTGGTGCACTGTACCCGAAGATACTGCCATATCGGGTCAATGCATAGGGCGACGGAAGCAAGCTTCGAAATCGGCCCCCGTTCTCAAAAATTCATTTAATATATGGTCCCCAGATAGGGGACGTATCAGATATTAAACTGATAAGAACAGATACTACACTTGATCTTAGCCAAAAGGCCGAGAAGCGATAACCGTGAAAGGGGCGGGCCCAACAAGGTGCCCTTCATGGGCACTATCACTGCTTGCTGTCAGGGAGGCTGCCAGACAATTTTCCATGCACACTCTGGGCTGGGGGGCAGTCAACCACCAGTACACACAGCAGAACCTAAACCCATACCATTATTGCTAAGCAGCAAGACAGGGGCCCATTGCACTCCCACGGGGCCTTTTTAAATGCAATCCATAACCCGGATTTGCCAGGAACCCTTCTTACTCCTCCTACTTGCATGTGACACTGGGCTTAGGATCTGCATAGGAAACACACACACAAGCACACACCTACCTTTGTTGCCTGCAGATGCCTCCTTGGCTGTCCCCAAACGGTATCAAACCAACACCCACGGGAAGCTGTAAGCATAGAGGACATGCCTGCACCCCATTGGACTTACCTGTGTGGGTTAAACCCGGGTTATTTGACAACCTATGGCGGTGATGGTTCTGCTCAGGCAGAGCAGTGCTGATGCTCCTCATAAAGCTGTCGCTGCTGTGAAGGTTCTAGGTGACATCACAAATCCCTATGGTTACATACACAACAAAGCTGGGTTGTTGTTGTTTACACTCTGCAAGGCCTGTGGAAGTGAGTGACATCATAGCACTGTAGTTCTGAGGGTTCTAGATGGATGCAACAATCTCCTGTTGCTTCTATGAAGGCCATAATAGACGACATCACCAAACAGCTCCATAGTCACATACACAGCAAAGGAGAGATGTTGTTTACACCTAGTGATGTCAGTGGTATTGAGTGACATCACAGCACAGTGCTAAGGCTCCTGGGCCTGGACACAGCAGCGGCTGCAATATCTCAACGGAGAATACGTTTATATATATGTGTGTGTGTGCGCGTATATATATATATATATATATATATATATATATATATATTTCTCCGCCGAAATCACTTTTAAACCCATTTCCACCTTTTTTTCCCTTCTCTTCCTCTTACTTTTTTTTCACGTTTTTTTACGTTTTTCTCCTTTTCGCCTCTTTTCTGGGCGTATTATTCTTCTTTTTCTTCTTTTTTTTCGTCTAATGCATACCCCATCAGTGCAGCAATGCTTATTCAATACCGCCAGCAGATGGAGACACTGGGGGATAATTTTCTAAGGATTTATACTGATTTTTCCTGTCTGAATTTGTCGCACAGAAAGTTGCAGGCCAAATATGTGTGACATTTCTGCGACTTTAGCTTCTAGAGCATTTTTACAACATTATACATAGGTGCTGAATACATAAAAAGCGACTGTTCAGCGACAGACAAGTCGCATCGGCTGAAAGTAGGCCAGAATGTCAGTCCATGTTGGAGCAGGTTTAGATACAGTCTAAAGTATAGATCTCAAAGTCTGTGCACAGAATTTAGCAAGGGCCTCGCACCTTCTGATGCATCAGGTAGGTGCACAATAGCATAGCCTAACCCTCTGTACTTTGGTCTATATTGATGCGGGACATAGACAGCCAGCTGATGACCAATCCATTAGTGCAATGGATGGCTGGAAGCATTTGTCTTTGCCTTTGCAATACCACAGAAGCAATGCATGGTCAATGTACAGCAATGACACACCTGTGTGAACAGCCAGGAGACCCCCCCCCCCCATGTTATGTTACATAGTTACATAGTTAGTACGGTCGAAAAAAGACATATGTCCATCAAGTTCAACCAGGGAATTAAGTGGTAGGGGTGTGGCGCGACATTGGGGAAGGGATGAGATTTTATATTTCTTCATAAGCATTAATCTTATTTTGTCAATTAGGAACATTCAGCACCCACCCGCTATCAAGGCAGCTGCCTATCATGTCATGCCCTACCTGCACAGGTGTGCTGGCTACTCAAATGATCCAATTAAGGAGGCCATTTAGTCAGCAGCAGCAGAAGTCCTGTGCCTGGACGCTCCAACAGCGGCCAGACACAAGCAGAAGCAGAAGCAGCAGAAGCAGCAGCAGCACCACCTTTTGTTTTTTGGCTGCAGCAGCAGCAAGGCCCACAGGGCTGGCTAGCTGGCTAGCCAGCAAGCAGGTAGCAATGAAAGTAGGAATCTTTCTTTTTAACCCTGTAAGGGGGTGGTGCACTGTACCCGAAGATACTGCCATATCGGGTCAATGCATAGGGCGACGGAAGCAAGCTTCGAAATCGGCCCCCGTTCTCAAAAATCCATTTAATATATGGTCCCCAGATAGGGGACGTATCAGATATTAAACTGATAAGAACAGATACTACACTTGATCTTAGCCAAAAGGCCGAGAAGCGATAACCGTGAAAGGGGCGGGCCCAACAAGGTGCCCTTCATGGGCACTATCACTGCTTGCTGTCAGGGAGGCTGCCAGACAATTTTCCATGCACACTCTGGGCTGGGGGGCAGTCAACCACCAGTACACACAGCAGAACCTAAACCCATACCATTATTGCTAAGCAGCAAGACAGGGGCCCATTGCACTCCCACGGGGCCTTTTTAAATGCAATCCATAACCCGGATTTGCCAGGAACCCTTCTTACTCCTCCTACTTGCATGTGACACTGGGCTTAGGATCTGCATAGGAAACACACACACAAGCACACACCTACCTTTGTTGCCTGCAGATGCCTCCTTGGCTGTCCCCAAACGGTATCAAACCAACACCCACGGGAAGCTGTAAGCATAGAGGACATGCCTGCACCCCATTGGACTTACCTGTGTGGGTTAAACCCGGGTTATTTGACAACCTATGGCGGTGATGGTTCTGCTCAGGCAGAGCAGTGCTGATGCTCCTCATAAAGCTGTCGCTGCTGTGAAGGTTCTAGGTGACATCACAAATCCCTATGGTTACATACACAACAAAGCTGGGTTGTTGTTGTTTACACTCTGCAAGGCCTGTGGAAGTGAGTGACATCATAGCACTGTAGTTCTGAGGGTTCTAGATGGATGCAACAATCTCCTGTTGCTTCTATGAAGGCCATAATAGACGACATCACCAAACAGCTCCATAGTCACATACACAGCAAAGGAGAGATGTTGTTTACACCTAGTGATGTCAGTGGTATTGAGTGACATCACAGCACAGTGCTAAGGCTCCTGGGCCTGGACACAGCAGCGGCTGCAATATCTCAACGGAGAATACGTTTATATATATGTGTGTGTGTGCGCGTATATATATATATATATATATATATATATATATATATATATATATATTTCTCCGCCGAAATCACTTTTAAACCCATTTCCACCTTTTTTTCCCTTCTCTTCCTCTTACTTTTTTTTCACGTTTTTTTACGTTTTTCTCCTTTTCGCCTCTTTTCTGGGCGTATTATTCTTCTTTTTCTTCTTTTTTTTCGTCTAATGCATACCCCATCAGTGCAGCAATGCTTATTCAATACCGCCAGCAGATGGAGACACTGGGGGATAATTTTCTAAGGATTTATACTGATTTTTCCTGTCTGAATTTGTCGCACAGAAAGTTGCAGGCCAAATATGTGTGACATTTCTGCGACTTTAGCTTCTAGAGCATTTTTACAACATTATACATAGGTGCTGAATACATAAAAAGCGACTGTTCAGCGACAGACAAGTCGCATCGGCTGAAAGTAGGCCAGAATGTCAGTCCATGTTGGAGCAGGTTTAGATACAGTCTAAAGTATAGATCTCAAAGTCTGTGCACAGAATTTAGCAAGGGCCTCGCACCTTCTGATGCATCAGGTAGGTGCACAATAGCATAGCCTAACCCTCTGTACTTTGGTCTATATTGATGCGGGACGTAGACAGCCAGCTGATGACCAATCCATTAGTGCAATGGATGGCTGGAAGCATTTGTCTTTGCCTTTGCAATACCACAGAAGCAATGCATGGTCAATGTACAGCAATGACACACCTGTGTGAACAGCCAGGAGACCCCCCCCCCCCCCCATGTTATGTTACATAGTTACATAGTTAGTACGGTCGAAAAAAGACATATGTCCATCAAGTTCAACCAGGGAATTAAGGGGTAGGGGTGTGGCGCGATATTGGGGAAGGGATGAGATTTTATATTTCTTCATAAGCATTAATCTTATTTTGTCAATTAGGAACATTCAGCACCCACCCGCTATCAAGGCAGCTGCCTATCATGTCATGCCCTACCTGCACAGGTGTGCTGGCTACTCAAATGATCCAATTAAGGAGGCCATTTAGTCAGCAGCAGCAGAAGTCCTGTGCCTGGACGCTCCAACAGCGGCCAGACACAAGCAGAAGCAGAAGCAGCAGAAGCAGCAGCAGCACCACCTTTTGTTTTTTGGCTGCAGCAGCAGCAAGGCCCACAGGGCTGGCTAGCTGGCTAGCCAGCAAGCAGGTAGCAATGAAAGTAGGAATCTTTCTTTTTAACCCTGTAAGGGGGTGGTGCACTGTACCCGAAGATACTGCCATATCGGGTCAATGCATAGGGCGACGGAAGCAAGCTTCGAAATCGGCCCCCGTTCTCAAAAATCCATTTAATATATGGTCCCCAGATAGGGGACGTATCAGATATTAAACTGATAAGAACAGATACTACACTTGATCTTAGCCAAAAGGCCGAGAAGCGATAACCGTGAAAGGGGCGGGCCCAACAAGGTGCCCTTCATGGGCACTATCACTGCTTGCTGTCAGGGAGGCTGCCAGACAATTTTCCATGCACACTCTGGGCTGGGGGGCAGTCAACCACCAGTACACACAGCAGAACCTAAACCCATACCATTATTGCTAAGCAGCAAGACAGGGGCCCATTGCACTCCCACGGGGCCTTTTTAAATGCAATCCATAACCCGGATTTGCCAGGAACCCTTCTTACTACTCCTACTTGCATGTGACACTGGGCTTAGGATCTGCATAGGAAACACACACACAAGCACACACCTACCTTTGTTGCCTGCAGATGCCTCCTTGGCTGTCCCCAAACGGTATCAAACCAACACCCACGGGAAGCTGTAAGCATAGAGGACATGCCTGCACCCCATTGGACTTACCTGTGTGGGTTAAACCCGGGTTATTTGACAACCTATGGCGGTGATGGTTCTGCTCAGGCAGAGCAGTGCTGATGCTCCTCATAAAGCTGTCGCTGCTGTGAAGGTTCTAGGTGACATCACAAATCCCTATGGTTACATACACAACAAAGCTGGGTTGTTGTTGTTTACACTCTGCAAGGCCTGTGGAAGTGAGTGACATCATAGCACTGTAGTTCTGAGGGTTCTAGATGGATGCAACAATCTCCTGTTGCTTCTATGAAGGCCGTAATAGACGACATCACCAAACAGCTCCATAGTCACACACACAGCAAAGGAGAGATGTTGTTTACACCTAGTGATGTCAGTGGTATTGAGTGACATCACAGCACAGTGCTAAGGCTCCTGGGCCTGGACACAGCAGCGGCTGCAATATTTCAACGGAGAATACGTTTATATATATGTGTGTGTGTGCGCGTATATATATATATATATATATATATATATATATATATATATATATTTCTCCGCCGAAATCACTTTTAAACCCATTTCCACCTTTTTTTCCCTTCTCTTCCTCTTACTTTTTTTTCACGTTTTTTTACGTTTTTCTCCTTTTCGCCTCTTTTCTGGGCGTATTATTCTTCTTTTTCTTCTTTTTTTTCGTCTAATGCATACCCCATCAGTGCAGCAATGCTTATTCAATACCGCCAGCAGATGGAGACACTGGGGGATAATTTTCTAAGGATTTATACTGATTTTTCCTGTCTGAATTTGTCGCACAGAAAGTTGCAGGCCAAATATGTGTGACATTTCTGCGACTTTAGCTTCTAGAGCATTTTTACAACATTATACATAGGTGCTGAATACATAAAAAGCGACTGTTCAGCGACAGACAAGTCGCATCGGCTGAAAGTAGGCCAGAATGTCAGTCCATGTTGGAGCAGGTTTAGATACAGTCTAAAGTATAGATCTCAAAGTCTGTGCACAGAATTTAGCAAGGGCCTCGCACCTTCTGATGCATCAGGTAGGTGCACAATAGCATAGCCTAACCCTCTGTACTTTGGTCTATATTGATGCGGGACATAGACAGCGAGCTGATGACCAATCCATTAGTGCAATGGATGGCTGGAAGCATTTGTCTTTGCCTTTGCAATACCACAGAAGCAATGCATGGTCAATGTACAGCAATGACACACCTGTGTGAACAGCCAGGAGACCCCCCCCCCCCATGTTATGTTACATAGTTACATAGTTAGTACGGTCGAAAAAAGACATATGTCCATCAAGTTCAACCAGGGAATTAAGGGGTAGGGGTGTGGCGCGATATTGGGGAAGGGATGAGATTTTATATTTCTTCATAAGCATTAATCTTATTTTGTCAATTAGGAACATTCAGCACCCACCCGCTATCAAGGCAGCTGCCTATCATGTCATGCCCTACCTGCACAGGTGTGCTGGCTACTCAAATGATCCAATTAAGGAGGCCATTTAGTCAGCAGCAGCAGAAGTCCTGTGCCTGGACGCTCCAACAGCGGCCAGACACAAGCAGAAGCAGAAGCAGCAGAAGCAGCAGCAGCACCACCTTTTGTTTTTTGGCTGCAGCAGCAGCAAGGCCCACAGGGCTGGCTAGCTGGCTAGCCAGCAAGCAGGTAGCAATGAAAGTAGGAATCTTTCTTTTTAACCCTGTAAGGGGGTGGTGCACTGTACCCGAAGATACTGCCATATCGGGTCAATGCATAGGGCGACGGAAGCAAGCTTCGAAATCGGCCCCCGTTCTCAAAAATCCATTTAATATATGGTCCCCAGATAGGGGACGTATCAGATATTAAACTGATAAGAACAGATACTACACTTGATCTTAGCCAAAAGGCCGAGAAGCGATAACCGTGAAAGGGGCGGGCCCAACAAGGTGCCCTTCATGGGCACTATCACTGCTTGCTGTCAGGGAGGCTGCCAGACAATTTTCCATGCACACTCTGGGCTGGGGGGCAGTCAACCACCAGTACACACAGCAGAACCTAAACCCATACCATTATTGCTAAGCAGCAAGACAGGGGCCCATTGCACTCCCACGGGGCCTTTTTAAATGCAATCCATAACCCGGATTTGCCAGGAACCCTTCTTACTCCTCCTACTTGCATGTGACACTGGGCTTAGGATCTGCATAGGAAACACACACACAAGCACACACCTACCTTTGTTGCCTGCAGATGCCTCCTTGGCTGTCCCCAAACGGTATCAAACCAACACCCACGGGAAGCTGTAAGCATAGAGGACATGCCTGCACCCCATTGGACTTACCTGTGTGGGTTAAACCCGGGTTATTTGACAACCTATGGCGGTGATGGTTCTGCTCAGGCAGAGCAGTGCTGATGCTCCTCATAAAGCTGTCGCTGCTGTGAAGGTTCTAGGTGACATCACAAATCCCTATGGTTACATACACAACAAAGCTGGGTTGTTGTTGTTTACACTCTGCAAGGCCTGTGGAAGTGAGTGACATCATAGCACTGTAGTTCTGAGGGTTCTAGATGGATGCAACAATCTCCTGTTGCTTCTATGAAGGCCATAATAGACGACATCACCAAACAGCTCCATAGTCACATACACAGCAAAGGAGAGATGTTGTTTACACCTAGTGATGTCAGTGGTATTGAGTGACATCACAGCACAGTGCTAAGGCTCCTGGGCCTGGACACAGCAGCGGCTGCAATATCTCAACGGAGAATACGTTTATATATATGTGTGTGTGTGCGCGTATATATATATATATATATATATATATATATATATATTTCTCCGCCGAAATCACTTTTAAACCCATTTCCACCTTTTTTTCCCTTCTCTTCCTCTTACTTTTTTTTCACGTTTTTTTACGTTTTTCTCCTTTTCGCCTCTTTTCTGGGCGTATTATTCTTCTTTTTCTTCTTTTTTTTCGTCTAATGCATACCCCATCAGTGCAGCAATGCTTATTCAATACCGCCAGCAGATGGAGACACTGGGGGATAATTTTCTAAGGATTTATACTGATTTTTCCTGTCTGAATTTGTCGCACAGAAAGTTGCAGGCCAAATATGTGTGACATTTCTGCGACTTTAGCTTCTAGAGCATTTTTACAACATTATACATAGGTGCTGAATACATAAAAAGCGACTGTTCAGCGACAGACAAGTCGCATCGGCTGAAAGTAGGCCAGAATGTCAGTCCATGTTGGAGCAGGTTTAGATACAGTCTAAAGTATAGATCTCAAAGTCTGTGCACAGAATTTAGCAAGGGCCTCGCACCTTCTGATGCATCAGGTAGGTGCACAATAGCATAGCCTAACCCTCTGTACTTTGGTCTATATTGATGCGGGACATAGACAGCCAGCTGATGACCAATCCATTAGTGCAATGGATGGCTGGAAGCATTTGTCTTTGCCTTTGCAATACCACAGAAGCAATGCATGGTCAATGTACAGCAATGACACACCTGTGTGAACAGCCAGGAGACCCCCCCCCCCCCCCCCCCATGTTATGTTACATAGTTACATAGTTAGTACGGTCGAAAAAAGACATATGTCCATCAAGTTCAACCAGGGAATTAAGGGGTAGGGGTGTGGCGCGATATTGGGGAAGGGATGAGATTTTATATTTCTTCATAAGCATTAATCTTATTTTGTCAATTAGGAACATTCAGCACCCACCCGCTATCAAGGCAGCTGCCTATCATGTCATGCCCTACCTGCACAGGTGTGCTGGCTACTCAAATGATCCAATTAAGGAGGCCATTTAGTCAGCAGCAGCAGAAGTCCTGTGCCTGGACGCTCCAACAGCGGCCAGACACAAGCAGAAGCAGAAGCAGCAGAAGCAGCAGCAGCACCACCTTTTGTTTTTTGGCTGCAGCAGCAGCAAGGCCCACAGGGCTGGCTAGCTGGCTAGCCAGCAAGCAGGTAGCAATGAAAGTAGGAATCTTTCTTTTTAACCCTGTAAGGGGGTGGTGCACTGTACCCGAAGATACTGCCATATCGGGTCAATGCATAGGGCGACGGAAGCAAGCTTCGAAATCGGCCCCCGTTCTCAAAAATCCATTTAATATATGGTCCCCAGATAGGGGACGTATCAGATATTAAACTGATAAGAACAGATACTACACTTGATCTTAGCCAAAAGGCCGAGAAGTGATAACCGTGAAAGGGGCGGGTCCAACAAGGTGCCCTTCATGGGCACTATCACTGCTTGCTGTCAGGGAGGCTGCCAGACAATTTTCCATGCACACTCTGGGCTGGGGGGCAGTCAACCACCAGTACACACAGCAGAACCTAAACCCATACCATTATTGCTAAGCAGCAAGACAGGGGCCCATTGCACTCCCACGGGGCCTTTTTAAATGCAATCCATAACCCGGATTTGCCAGGAACCCTTCTTACTCCTCCTACTTGCATGTGACACTGGGCTTAGGATCTGCATAGGAAACACACACACAAGCACACACCTACCTTTGTTGCCTGCAGATGCCTCCTTGGCTGTCCCCAAACGGTATCAAACCAACACCCACGGGAAGCTGTAAGCATAGAGGACATGCCTGCACCCCATTGGACTTACCTGTGTGGGTTAAACCCGGGTTATTTGACAACCTATGGCGGTGATGGTTCTGCTCAGGCAGAGCAGTGCTGATGCTCCTCATAAAGCTGTCGCTGCTGTGAAGGTTCTAGGTGACATCACAAATCCCTATGGTTACATACACAACAAAGCTGGGTTGTTGTTGTTTACACTCTGCAAGGCCTGTGGAAGTGAGTGACATCATAGCACTGTAGTTCTGAGGGTTCTAGATGGATGCAACAATCTCCTGTTGCTTCTATGAAGGCCATAATAGACGACATCACCAAACAGCTCCATAGTCACATACACAGCAAAGGAGAGATGTTGTTTACACCTAGTGATGTCAGTGGTATTGAGTGACATCACAGCACAGTGCTAAGGCTCCTGGGCCTGGACACAGCAGCGGCTGCAATATCTCAACGGAGAATACGTTTATATATATGTGTGTGTGTGCGTATATATATATATATATATATATATATATATATATATATATATATATATATTTCTCCGCCGAAATCACTTTTAAACCCATTTCCACCTTTTTTTTCCTTCTCTTCCTCTTACTTTTTTTTCACGTTTTTTTACGTTTTTCTCCTTTTCGCCTCTTTTCTGGGCGTATTATTCTTCTTTTTCTTCTTTTTTTTCGTCTAATGCATACCCCATCAGTGCAGCAATGCTTATTCAATACCGCCAGCAGATGGAGACACTGGGGGATAATTTTCTAAGGATTTATACTGATTTTTCCTGTCTGAATTTGTCGCACAGAAAGTTGCAGGCCAAATATGTGTGACATTTCTGCGACTTTAGCTTCTAGAGCATTTTTACAACATTATACATAGGTGCTGAATACATAAAAAGCGACTGTTCAGCGACAGACAAGTCGCATAGGCTGAAAGTAGGCCAGAATGTCAGTCCATGTTGGAGCAGGTTTAGATACAGTCTAAAGTATAGATCTCAAAGTCTGTGCACAGAATTTAGCAAGGGCCTCGCACCTTCTGATGCATCAGGTAGGTGCACAATAGCATAGCCTAACCCTCTGTACTTTGGTCTATATTGATGCGGGACATAGACAGCCAGCTGATGACCAATCCATTAGTGCAATGGATGGCTGGAAGCATTTGTCTTTGCCTTTGCAATACCACAGAAGCAATGCATGGTCAATGTACAGCAATGACACACCTGTGTGAACAGCCAGGAGACCCCCCCCCCCCCCCCCATGTTATGTTACATAGTTACATAGTTAGTACGGTCGAAAAAAGACATATGTCCATCAAGTTCAACCAGGGAATTAAGGGGTAGGGGTGTGGCGCGATATTGGGGAAGGGATGAGATTTTATATTTCTTCATAAGCATTAATCTTATTTTGTCAATTAGGAACATTCAGCACCCACCCGCTATCAAGGCAGCTGCCTATCATGTCATGCCCTACCTGCACAGGTGTGCTGGCTACTCAAATGATCCAATTAAGGAGGCCATTTAGTCAGCAGCAGCAGAAGTCCTGTGCCTGGACGCTCCAACAGCGGCCAGACACAAGCAGAAGCAGCAGAAGCAGCAGCAGCAGCAGCAGCACCACCTTTTGTTTTTTGGCTGCAGCAGCAGCAAGGCCCACAGGGCTGGCTAGCTGGCTAGCCAGCAAGCAGGTAGCAATGAAAGTAGGAATCTTTCTTTTTAACCCTGTAAGGGGGTGGTGCACTGTACCCGAAGATACTGCCATATCGGGTCAATGCATAGGGCGACGGAAGCAAGCTTCGAAATCGGCCCCCGTTCTCAAAAATCCATTTAATATATGGTCCCCAGATAGGGGACATATCAGATATTAAACTGATAAGAACAGATACTACACTTGATCTTAGCCAAAAGGCCGAGAAGCGATAACCGTGAAAGGGGCGGGCCCAACAAGGTGCCCTTCATGGGCACTATCACTGCTTGCTGTCAGGGAGGCTGCCAGACAATTTTCCATGCACACTCTGGGCTGGGGGGCAGTCAACCACCAGTACACACAGCAGAACCTAAACCCATACCATTATTGCTAAGCAGCAAGACAGGGGCCCATTGCACTCCCACGGGGCCTTTTTAAATGCAATCCATAACCCGGATTTGCCAGGAACCCTTCTTACTCCTCCTACTTGCATGTGACACTGGGCTTAGGATCTGCATAGGAAACACACACACAAGCACACACCTACCTTTGTTGCCTGCAGATGCCTCCTTGGCTGTCCCCAAACGGTATCAAACCAACACCCACGGGAAGCTGTAAGCATAGAGGACATGCCTGCACCCCATTGGACTTACCTGTGTGGGTTAAACCCGGGTTATTTGACAACCTATGGCGGTGATGGTTCTGCTCAGGCAGAGCAGTGCTGATGCTCCTCATAAAGCTGTCGCTGCTGTGAAGGTTCTAGGTGACATCACAAATCCCTATGGTTACATACACAACAAAGCTGGGTTGTTGTTGTTTACACTCTGCAAGGCCTGTGGAAGTGAGTGACATCATAGCACTGTAGTTCTGAGGGTTCTAGATGGATGCAACAATCTCCTGTTGCTTCTATGAAGGCCATAATAGACGACATCACCAAACAGCTCCATAGTCACATACACAGCAAAGGAGAGATGTTGTTTACACCTAGTGATGTCAGTGGTATTGAGTGACATCACAGCACAGTGCTAAGGCTCCTGGGCCTGGACACAGCAGCGGCTGCAATATCTCAACGGAGAATACGTTTATATATATGTGTGTGTGTGCGCGTATATATATATATATATATATATATATATATATATATATATATATTTCTCCGCCGAAATCACTTTTAAACCCATTTCCACCTTTTTTTCCCTTCTCTTCCTCTTACTTTTTTTTCAAGTTTTTTTACGTTTTTCTCCTTTTCGCCTCTTTTCTGGGCGTATTATTCTTCTTTTTCTTCTTTTTTTTCGTCTAATGCATACCCCATCAGTGCAGCAATGCTTATTCAATACCGCCAGCAGATGGAGACACTGGGGGATAATTTTCTAAGGATTTATACTGATTTTTCCTGTCTGAATTTGTCGCACAGAAAGTTGCAGGCCAAATATGGGTGACATTTCTGCGACTTTAGCTTCTAGAGCATTTTTACAACATTATACATAGGTGCTGAATACATAAAAAGCGACTGTTCAGCGACAGACAAGTCGCATCGGCTGAAAGTAGGCCAGAATGTCAGTCCATGTTGGAGCAGGTTTAGATACAGTCTAAAGCATAGATCTCAAAGTCTGTGCACAGAATTTAGCAAGGGCCTCGCACCTTCTGATGCATCAGGTAGGTGCACAATAGCATAGCCTAACCCTCTGTACTTTGGTCTATATTGATGCGGGACATAGACAGCCAGCTGATGACCAATCCATTAGTGCAATGGATGGCTGGAAGCATTTGTCTTTGCCTTTGCAATACCACAGAAGCAATGCATGGTCAATGTACAGCAATGACACACCTGTGTGAACAGCCAGGAGACCCCCCCCCCCCCCCCATGTTATGTTACATAGTTACATAGTTAGTACGGTCGAAAAAAGACATATGTCCATCAAGTTCAACCAGGGAATTAAGGGGTAGGGGTGTGGCGCGATATTGGGGAAGGGATGAGATTTTATATTTCTTCATAAGCATTAATCTTATTTTGTCAATTAGGAACATTCAGCACCCACCCGCTATCAAGGCAGCTGCCTATCATGTCATGCCCTACCTGCACAGGTGTGCTGGCTACTCAAATGATCCAATTAAGGAGGCCATTTAGTCAGCAGCAGCAGAAGTCCTGTGCCTGGACGCTCCAACAGCGGCCAGACACAAGCAGAAGCAGAAGCAGCAGAAGCAGCAGCAGCACCACCTTTTGTTTTTTGGCTGCAGCAGCAGCAAGGCCCACAGGGCTGGCTAGCTGGCTAGCCAGCAAGCAGGTAGCAATGAAAGTAGGAATCTTTCTTTTTAACCCTGTAAGGGGGTGGTGCACTGTACCCGAAGATACTGCCATATCGGGTCAATGCATAGGGCGACGGAAGCAAGCTTCGAAATCGGCCCCCGTTCTCAAAAATCCATTTAATATATGGTCCCCAGATAGGGGACGTATCAGATATTAAACTGATAAGAACAGATACTACACTTGATCTTAGCCATAAAGCCGAGAAGCGATAACCGTGAAAGGGGCGGGCCCAACAAGGTGCCCTTCATGGGCACTATCACTGCTTGCTGTCAGGGAGGCTGCCAGACAATTTTCCATGCACACTCTGGGCTGGGGGGCAGTCAACCACCAGTACACACAGCAGAACCTAAACCCATACCATTATTGCTAAGCAGCAAGACAGGGGCCCATTGCACTCCCACGGGGCCTTTTTAAATGCAATCCATAACCCGGATTTGCCAGGAACCCTTCTTACTCCTCCTACTTGCATGTGACACTGGGCTTAGGATCTGCATAGGAAACACACACACAAGCACACACCTACCTTTGTTGCCTGCAGATGCCTCCTTGGCTGTCCCCAAACGGTATCAAACCAACACCCACGGGAAGCTGTAAGCATAGAGGACATGCCTGCACCCCATTGGACTTACCTGTGTGGGTTAAACCCGGGTTATTTGACAACCTATGGCGGTGATGGTTCTGCTCAGGCAGAGCAGTGCTGATGCTCCTCATAAAGCTGTCGCTGCTGTGAAGGTTCTAGGTGACATCACAAATCCCTATGGTTACATACACAACAAAGCTGGGTTGTTGTTGTTTACACTCTGCAAGGCCTGTGGAAGTGAGTGACATCATAGCACTGTAGTTCTGAGGGTTCTAGATGGATGCAACAATCTCCTGTTGCTTCTATGAAGGCCATAATAGACGACATCACCAAACAGCTCCATAGTCACATACACAGCAAAGGAGAGATGTTGTTTACACCTAGTGATGTCAGTGGTATTGAGTGACATCACAGCACAGTGCTAAGGCTCCTGGGCCTGGACACAGCAGCGGCTGCAATATCTCAACGGAGAATACGTTTATATATATGTGTGTGTGTGCGCGTATATATATATATATATATATATATATATATATATACATATATATTTCTCCGCCGAAATCACTTTTAAACCCATTTCCACCTTTTTTTCCCTTCTCTTCCTCTTACTTTTTTTTCACGTTTTTTTACGTTTTTCTCCTTTTCGCCTCTTTTCTGGGCGTATTATTCTTCTTTTTCTTCTTTTTTTTCGTCTAATGCATACCCCATCAGTGCAGCAATGCTTATTCAATACCGCCAGCAGATGGAGACACTGGGGGATAATTTTCTAAGGATTTATACTGATTTTTCCTGTCTGAATTTGTCGCACAGAAAGTTGCAGGCCAAATATGTGTGACATTTCTGCGACTTTAGCTTCTAGAGCATTTTTACAACATTATACATAGGTGCTGAATACATAAAAAGCGACTGTTCAGCGACAGACAAGTCGCATCGGCTGAAAGTAGGCCAGAATGTCAGTCCATGTTGGAGCAGGTTTAGATACAGTCTAAAGTATAGATCTCAAAGTCTGTGCACAGAATTTAGCAAGGGCCTCGCACCTTCTGATGCATCAGGTAGGTGCACAATAGCATAGCCTAACCCTCTGTACTTTGGTCTATATTGATGCGGGACATAGACAGCCAGCTGATGACCAATCCATTAGTGCAATGGATGGCTGGAAGCATTTGTCTTTGCCTTTGCAATACCACAGAAGCAATGCATGGTCAATGTACAGCAATGACACACCTGTGTGAACAGCCAGGAGACCCCCCCCCCCCATGTTATGTTACATAGTTACATAGTTAGTACGGTCGAAAAAAGACATATGTCCATCAAGTTCAACCAGGGAATTAAGGGGTAGGGGTGTGGCGCGATATTGGGGAAGGGATGAGATTTTATATTTCTTCATAAGCATTAATCTTATTTTGTCAATTAGGAACATTCAGCACCCACCCGCTATCAAGGCAGCTGCCTATCATGTCATGCCCTACCTGCACAGGTGTGCTGGCTACTCAAATGATCCAATTAAGGAGGCCATTTAGTCAGCAGCAGCAGAAGTCCTGTGCCTGGACGCTCCAACAGCGGCCAGACACAAGCAGAAGCAGCAGAAGCAGCAGCAGCACCACCTTTTGTTTTTTGGCTGCAGCAGCAGCAAGGCCCACAGGGCTGGCTAGCTGGCTAGCCAGCAAGCAGGTAGCAATGAAAGTAGGAATCTTTCTTTTTAACCCTGTAAGGGGGTGGTGCACTGTACCCGAAGATACTGCCATATCGGGTCAATGCATAGGGCGACGGAAGCAAGCTTCGAAATCGGCCCCCGTTCTCAAAAATCCATTTAATATATGGTCCCCAGATAGGGGACGTATCAGATATTAAACTGATAAGAACAGATTTTTTTTTTTTTTTTTTTTTTTTTTTTAAAGTCTAACTCATCATTAGGTCATTCTTTATTTGTTCAAAGCAAATTCAAAACAAATTCAAATGCCATCACCATTACACCCTTACAACATGTCTCCACTTCAAAAATTTCCACATCCCCTCTGCATCTATTTCACCTAATTTCTTTTTATCACGTAAATAAACGGTGTACAACCTATCCAGAATCATTCTTAAACTTCCTTCCACAGTCACATCTTTTCTCTTAAACACATATAAATTTCTAACATCCCACAAGACTTCCTTCACAATCGCCAACAACACAAACAACACCCTTTCATTCTTTCTTCCAATCATACTAAGACCAAACATCACAACCTCATATGACAACCTATTTATCCCAGTCAACTCCTTACACAATGGACCTATCCCTCTCCATACATTCTGAGCCATGTCACAATTCCAAATCACATGCATCACACTTTCAACCCCACTACAATCTTCCCTCGGACATATTTCACTCCTTCCAATACCTCTATTCCTTTGGAACTCTCTTACTGGTAGGGCTCCATGCAAACACTGCCATCCTATCTCTCTCTGTCTATTTGATATTCCATCTGTCATTAAACTCTTCCACACCTTAGACACATCCTGGCTTCTTACCATATTAATCGGACACTCCACCTCACTTGCGGCGACATACCCAAACACATTCTTCTTACTTTCAAACAACTCCTTTCTCACACCAATCAACCTATAACTCTCCAAAAACTTTTCCACATACAAATACCAACTCGGGCACACAAACGCATAAGGCACTCTCAAATCTCTCTCCAGCCAACATAATTTGCATAACACACGCCCACCTAAATATCTCAACATACATGCAAAATTCTTTTCTCCTCTCATCATCCTTCTAACCGCAAACACCACATTCACCCCCAAATACACATCTAGATTTGGAAATCCCATTCCACCCTTACTACCATCCTTCATCACAACTTCTCTCCTCACTCTTTCCACTTTTGTACCCCAAAAAAACACAAACAAAATTCTTTTTAACTTCCTTAAAACCATATAACTTGGCGGAAACACTATTGCCACATACAATAAAATAGGCAATATTACACTTTTCACAACCAGCACTTTCCCAACCATAGACAAATCTCTCAACCTCCAAAGACTCAATTTTTTGGACACTCTCTTCTCTACATCATCCCAACTTTCTCTCCCATCCAATCTTTCATCCATTTTAACACCTAAAACCTGAATACCACCTTCAATATTCTTCATACCCACATCCTCACTTCCTTGCATACTACCAAAACATTTATACTCACTTTTGTCCCAATTCACCTTAAACCCAGACGCTCCACAAAACAATCCAACTAGTAACTTTGCCCTTCTCATAACAGCCACAGACTCTCCCAAAATACACACATCATCCATGTAGGCCAAAACTTTGACTTCTCTCCCACCACTCCCTGGAATTTTTAACCCTCTAACACACTTATCCCGCCGCAACATCTCTAATAATGGCTCCATAGCACATATAAAAGCCATAGGGGACAACGGACAACCCTGCCTTACACCAGAACATACTTTCACCTTCTCAGACATCCAACCATTTATCAAAACCTTACTATATACTCCATCATACAGCATCCTTACAACATTTACAAAATCACCCGGGAATCCCATTCTCACTAATACTCTAAACAAAAACCTATGTGACAGACGATCAAACGCCTTTTCAAAATCTATCGACATCACTCTAACCTCCTGTTTCCTACTCATACTATCCCATAACAAATCTCTCAACAAACACAAATTTTCATTTATTCTTCTCCCCGACACTCCACACACTTGTTCTTCTCCAATCACCTGCTCAACCACATCTCTCATCCTATTTGTAATTATTTTAGCAAACACCTTATAATCTACATTCAACAAAGTTATCGGCCTCCAATTCCTCACATCATTCACATCACCTTTCTTATAAATCAACACAACCACTCCACTCTTCATACTTTCCACCATTCTCTCATTCCTCCACATATACCTATACACTTCCACCAAATCATCCTTCACAACATCCCAAATCCAAGCATAAAATTCAACAGGCAACCCATCCTCTCCAGGCGTTTTATTTCTTGACATACTATCCACAGTCCTCTTCACTTCCTCCTCTCCAATCTCTCTCATCAGAGTCCCATATTCACTACCATCCACCCTCTTATCAAGCACTCTCAACACTTCATCCTGCAAGTCCTCTTCACAATCTTTTACCGCATACAACTCTTCATAAAAATTTTTAACCACTCCCAACACAGCTTTACCTTTAACCAGACAGCCATCATCATCATACACTCTTACCATATCCTCTCTCTTCCCAATAACTTTTTTAAAGAAATATCTCGAACATTTCTCATCTTTCTCTAACTTATCAAGTTTTGCTTGATACATCAACTCTTTACCTTTCTCATTCAACCAATTTTTTAGATCACTCTTCACAACCTCAATCTGCTCACCCACACTCCAGCCATACTTCTTTAACTTATTGAGAAACACCAATCTTTTATTCAACCATTCATACTTCTTCTTCCTCCCAGCATTCCGCTTATATCCCTCTCTTTTAAAGAAAACTTTTGTTTGACCCTTAACCCATTCCCACCAACACAATATATCAGGAAAATCATTCTTTTTCTTACACCAACCCCTATACTTATTAACATATCTATCATACACTCCTTCCACTTCCAACAATTTAACATTTAATTTCCATACACCCCTCCCACTCACACAATCTGCATCCAATACTAACTCACAACACACATACTCATGATCTGAATATCCTACTTTTTCTTGCATATAATTCTTACATAACACACCCTTAGACACAAAACACATATCAAGTCTGGAACTATGACTTCCACTATCAGAATAATATGTATCTAACAAAGGACACACTCCACACGCTTCAGCCACATCCTTTAACTTAAAGTCACACACCATACTTTTAAGAATATTCCCAGATACATCCACATTCCCCTCAATTTCACAATTGAAATCCCCCACCCACACCAAAGGTATTTTACCCGGCAGAAACCTCTTAATTACCTCCAACAACCCCACCCGCTCCTCCCTCCTTACCGGCGCATACACATTTATCAACCTAAATTTAACCCCCTGCACCTTAACCTCCACCATGATACACCTCCCCTCCTCTATTACCACATAACTACAAACTTCAAACTTAAAGCTCTTAAAAAGCACCCCTACGCCATCATTCCTATTATGCCCAGACACCGACCAAACAGCAGGACCATAAGCCCATTCTCCCTTCCCCGGAATATCATTTAGCCCACATTCCTGCAAACAAATAATGTCCGCTTTTTTCCCTGCCAAGTCCTCCAAAATTACTGTCCTTCTGACTTTACTTCTAAAGACTCTAACGTTTATAGAACCGACTAAAAAAGACATACCACCATCTTAACAACCCTAAGGAAGAATTTGACAGAAAAGAAGAAAGTTATTTAGGTAGCTTTCCTCAGCGGTGTGGGAGAAGCTTCTCCCGCAGAGCACGCATCCATGTCGCTCTCAGATAGCGGTTGATACCGATTGTCCGTAGCCACCAGCGTCGACTCCATCTGTCCACCAGAAAGCTTCCTGGCCGTCTTCTTGGGGGGACGAAAAAGATCAAAGTCATCCTCTCTCTCTCTATGTCTCTCCTCACGGTCTTCACCCTCAGAAGAAGACCACTCTTCAATTTGCGGCGACTCCTCAGCCGGGGGACTGGGAGCATCCTCAATCTCCCCTTCTTCCACTTGCACCGCCATTTGCTCCTCCTCCACCACTTGCTCCTCCACCACCTTCACTTGCTCCTCTACCACCACAGGACTCTGTACCTCTCCAATAATAACGCTCTCTCTTGCAGGAACCACTGCAGCCGCAGCTGCAGCTGCCCTCCTCCTCTCCACCATTTCCTCTTCCATTCTCCTCTCCTCCTCCCTCCTCTTCAACACTGGACAGTTCTTGTACACATGGCCAGCTTCCCCACATAGGTCACAGGTCCTCGGGTGTGGACATGCACCCGCCTCATGCCCCGGTTGCTTACAGTTCCTGCATTTCTTACTGCCAGGGCAGGCCTCCTTCACATGTCCAAACAATAGACAATTTCTACAGAAAGATGGCTGTCCGTAGTAATAGAGATAACCTCTGAAACCAGCAATGGTAAAGTTCGCCGGAGGGTGCTTAACGCCTCCAATGCAATCTCCATCAAGCCGCAACTTCACAAAGAACTTATACGTGCCATTAAATACACCAATGCTGCTTGTCTGCTTAGTACCACCAGCAATAGACTCACAATAGATGCTCAAGAAGTTCTTAATCATAGAGACATCAACAAACGGATTGTACATGTGGATAAACAAAGTCTTTGTCCCCATTTCAAAAAGGGGATAAAAGGACACATCCCGCAAAACCTCACTTCCACTGTTCCGTTTTAAGCACTCATAAAAGTTCTGGCAGTCAGCATCATATAAGAAGGACACGTCATAAATACCTTGGCGCTTGTTCTCCTGGACACAAAAGAGGTCGCTCAAGGAAAATCCTGCCAGTCGCTCCACAATGGTATGGCCGATGTATTCAATGCTGTTTCTTAGACGATCCGTGGTTAGCACCTTGATGCGTACGGTCTTCTCCACTGCAGACATGTTGGATCCAGCCATCTTTCCAAATCTGTCGGTAACGAGTACCACAGTCTTGATCACCTACGCAGCTAGTCGCGGCGCAGTTCACTCGCACCCTCAGCGCCGACCGAGGCAATAAACCCCGATCTTAGCCAAAAGGCCGAGAAGCGATAACCGTGAAAGGGGCGGGCCCAACAAGGTGCCCTTCATGGGCACTATCACTGCTTGCTGTCAGGGAGGCTGCCAGACAATTTTCCATGCACACTCTGGGCTGGGGGGCAGTCAACCACCAGTACACACAGCAGAACCTAAACCCATACCATTATTGCTAAGCAGCAAGACAGGGGCCCATTGCACTCCCACGGGGCCTTTTTAAATGCAATCCATAACCCGGATTTGCCAGGAACCCTTCTTACTCCTCCTACTTGCATGTGACACTGGGCTTAGGATCTGCATAGGAAACACACACACAAGCACACACCTACCTTTGTTGCCTGCAGATGCCTCCTTGGCTGTCCCCAAACGGTATCAAACCAACACCCACGGGAAGCTGTAAGCATAGAGGACATGCCTGCACCCCATTGGACTTACCTGTGTGTGTTAAACCCGGGTTATTTGACAACCTATGGCGGTGATGGTTCTGCTCAGGCAGAGCAGTGCTGATGCTCCTCATAAAGCTGTCGCTGCTGTGAAGGTTCTAGGTGACATCACAAATCCCTATGGTTACATACACAACAAAGCTGGGTTGTTGTTGTTTACACTCTGCAAGGCCTGTGGAAGTGAGTGACATCATAGCACTGTAGTTCTGAGGGTTCTAGATGGATGCAACAATCTCCTGTTGCTTCTATGAAGGCCATAATAGACGACATCACCAAACAGCTCCATAGTCACATACACAGCAAAGGAGAGATGTTGTTTACACCTAGTGATGTCAGTGGTATTGAGTGACATCACAGCACAGTGCTAAGGCTCCTGGGCCTGGACACAGCAGCGGCTGCAATATCTCAACGGAGAATACGTTTATATATATGTGTGTGTGTGCGCGTATATATATATATATATATATATATATATATATATATATATATATTTATCCGCCGAAATCACTTTTAAACCCATTTCCACCTTTTTTTCCCTTCTCTTCCTCTTACTTTTTTTTCACGTTTTTTTTACGTTTTTCTCCTTTTCGCCTCTTTTCTGGGCGTATTATTCTTCTTTTTCTTCTTTTTTTTTCGTCTAATGCATACCCCATCAGTGCAGCAATGCTTATTCAATACCGCCAGCAGATGGAGACACTGGGGGATAATTTTCTAAGGATTTATACTGATTTTTCCTGTCTGAATTTGTCACACAGAAAGTTGCAGGCCAAATATGTGTGACATTTCTGCGACTTTAGCTTCTAGAGCATTTTTACAACATTATACATAGGTGCTGAATACATAAAAAGCGACTGTTCAGCGACAGACAAGTCGCATCGGCTGAAAGTAGGCCAGAATGTCAGTCCATGTTGGAGCAGGTTTAGATACAGTCTAAAGTATAGATCTCAAAGTCTGTGCACAGAATTTAGCAAGGGCCTCGCACCTTCTGATGCATCAGGTAGGTGCACAATAGCATAGCCTAACCCTCTGTACTTTGGTCTATATTGATGCGGGACATAGACAGCCAGCTGATGACCAATCCATTAGTGCAATGGATGGCTGGAAGCATTTGTCTTTGCCTTTGCAATACCACAGAAGCAATGCATGGTCAATGTACAGCAATGACACACCTGTGTGAACAGCCAGGAGACCCCCCCCCCCCCCCCCCATGTTATGTTACATAGTTACATAGTTAGTACGGTCGAAAAAAGACATATGTCCATCAAGTTCAACCAGGGAATTAAGGGGTAGGGGTGTGGCGCGATATTGGGGAAGGGATGAGATTTTATATTTCTTCATAAGCATTAATCTTATTTTGTCAATTAGGAACATTCAGCACCCACCCGCTATCAAGGCAGCTGCCTATCATGTCATGCCCTACCTGCACAGGTGTGCTGGCTACTCAAATGATCCAATTAAGGAGGCCATTTAGTCAGCAGCAGCAGAAGTCCTGTGCCTGGACGCTCCAACAGCGGCCAGACACAAGCAGAAGCAGAAGCAGCAGAAGCAGCAGCAGCACCACCTTTTGTTTTTTGGCTGCAGCAGCAGCAAGGCCCACAGGGCTGGCTAGCTGGCTAGCCAGCAAGCAGGTAGCAATGAAAGTAGGAATCTTTCTTTTTAACCCTGTAAGGGGGTGGTGCACTGTACCCGAAGATACTGCCATATCGGGTCAATGCATAGGGCGACGGAAGCAAGCTTCGAAATCGGCCCCCGTTCTCAAAAATCCATTTAATATATGGTCCCCAGATAGGGGACGTATCAGATATTAAACTGATAAGAACAGATTTTTTTTTTTTTTTTTTTTTTTTTTTTAAACCTTCAGGTTTGGACATTAAAACATCAAAATCCAACTCCATACTTCGTCACTTAGACTTTCTGAAGTAAAGTCCAACTCATCATTAGGTCTTTCTTTTTATTTTCAATTTCAAACAAACATAAATACCATCACCAATTACAAACTTACAAGATATCTCCATTTCAAAAACTTCCATATCCCCTCAGCATCCTTATCCCCCAAATTCTTCCTATCACACAAATAAACAACATATAACCTATCTAGAATCATCTTAATACAACCCTCCACCGACACGTTATTTCTTTTGAATACACATAAATTCCTAACATCCCAAAGTACTTCTTTAATAATGGCAAGCAACACAAAAAAAAACCCTTTCCTTATCTCTCCCTACCATACTAAGTCCAAACATAACCACATCATACGACATATACCTTATACCAGTCAATTCTTTAAACAGCAAACTCACCCCTTTCCACACACCTTGCGCCATTTCACAATTCCAAAATACATGCATCACACTCTCAATCCCATCACACCCATCTCTTGGACACCTCTCATACCTTCCAATCCCTCTATTTCTTTGAAATTCTCTTACCGGTAACGCACCATGCAAACTCTGCCATACTATCTCACGTTGTCTATTTGTTACTCCAACAGTCATTATACTCTTCCACACTCTCCCCACATCTACAGCTCTCACCATATTAATTGAACATTCAACTTCCTCTTTTTTAATGTACCCAATCATACTCTTTTTACTCACAAACACTTCTGGACCCACACCAATCAACCTATAATTCTCCAAAAATTTCACCACATATACATACCAACTAGGACACACAAAAGCATAAGGCACTCTCAAATCTCTTTCCAACCAACCCAATTTACATAACACACTGCCACCCAAATATCTCACCATACATGCACAACTCTTTTCACCTCCCATCATTCTTTTCAAAGCAAAAACAATATTCACACCCAGATACACATCAACATTCGGAAAGTCCATTCCTCCATTTTTACCATCTTTCATTACAATCTCTCTCTTAACTCTTTCCATCTTTGTACCCCACAAAAACACAAATAACATTCTTTTCACCTTTCGCAAAACCATATAACTTGGCGGAAACACAACAGCAACATATAACAGTATTGGCAAAATCACACTCTTCACTATCATAACCTTACCAACCATTGAAAACTCTCTCAACCTCCAAAAATTCAATTTCTTTTGCACTCTCTTCCCCACATCCTCCCAACTATTTCTACCATCCAACCGTTCATCCATCTTAACCCCCAACACTTGAATAGGCCCTTCCACCCCTTCCATACCAACATCCTCACTCTGAGTCACACCACCAAAACATTTATATTCACTCTTTCCCCAATTGACCTTAAAACCAGACGCACCACAAAACAGACTTACCAATAACTTGGATCTTCTTACAGCCGCAACAGATTCACTTACCACACATACATCATCCATATAAGCCAACACTTTAACCTCTTTACCACGACCCCCCGGAACTCTCACACCTCTCACACATTTATCCTTACGCAATAATTCTAATAATGGTTCCATAGCACAAATAAAAGCAATAGGTGACAAGGGACATCCCTGTCTCACCCCTGAACATACTTTAATCTCCTCAGTCATCCATCCATTAATCAGAATCTTACTATACACTTCCTTATACAACATTCTCACAATATTCACAAAATCACCTGGAAACCCCATTTTAACTAGCACCTTAAACAAAAACCCATGCGACAAACGGTCAAAAGCTTTTTCAAAATCAATTGACAACACACGAACCACCTGCTTTCTACACATACCATCCCACAATATATCTCTCAACAAACACAAATTCTCACTAATTCTTCTTCCTGGCACACCACACACTTGCTCCTCCCCAATCACTTGCTCTATCACGTCCCTCATTCTATTTGTAATCAGCTTTGCAAATATTTTATAATCCACATTCAACAAAGTTATCGGCCTCCAATTCCTTATATCATTCACATCCCCTTTCTTATAAATCAAAACCACTATCCCACTCTTCATACTTTCCACCAATCTTCCATTAGCCCACATATACTTAAAGATACTCTCCATATCATCCTTCAGTACATCCCACAATTTCACATAAAACTCAGCCGGCAACCCATCCTCTCCAGGAGTCTTATTTTTAGCCATACTATCAACCGTCCTTTTAATCTCTTCCATTCCAATCTCTCTCATTAAACTCTCATACTCATTACAATCTACCTTCTTATCAATCACTTCCAGCACTTCCTCAGCCAAACCCCTATCACACTGTTTGACTGCATATAAGTCCTCATAAAACTCTTTCACCACATTCAGTACAGCTTTGCCTCTCACCAAACCACCATCCTTATCATACACACTCACTAAATCATCCTTTCTCCCAATCACTTTCTTAAAAAAATATCTTGAACACTTTTCATCCTTCTCCAATTTGTCCACTTTTGCTCTGTACATTAACTCTTTTCCTCTTTCATTCAACCAATCCTTTATATCTCTTTTCACAGCATCAATCTTACCATCCACTCTCCATCCCTTCTTTTTCAACTTAATGAGAAACCCCAACCTTTTATTCAGCCATTCATACTTCTTTCTTTCCCTAGCTTTCCTTTTATAACCTTCCCTCTTGAAAAAAACCTTAGTTCTTTCTTTAACCCACTCCCACCAACACAATAAATCCAAAAATTCTTTTTTCTTCTCACACCATAACTTATACTTCTTAATATACCTATCATATACCTCCTTTTCATCCAACAGTTTCACATTAAGCTTCCAGTAACCCCTCCCACTTATGCAAATCTCATCCAACACCAAACCACAACTCACACGCTCATGATCAGAATAAATCACTCTCTCTTGCTTATACCACATACATCCTATCATTTTGGACACAAAACACATATCTAATCTTGACTCACTCCTTCCACTCTCAGCATGATATGTTGCTAACACAGGATTCACACCACACACTTCAACCACATCTCTTAACTTGAAATCACTCACCATACTCTTAAGCATATTTCCAGAAACATCCGCATCCCTCCCAATCTCACAGTTGAAATCACCTACTAACAACACTGGTTCCTTCCCAGACAAAAAACCCTTAATTATTTCAAACAAACCAACCCTCTCCTCCTTATTCACAGGTGCATAAACATTAATTAACTTAAACTTAAACCCATGTAACCCAACCTCCACCAACACACACCTTCCTTCCCTTAACACCATTTGACTACAAACTTTAAACTTATTATTCCTAAACAAAACCCCAACTCCATCATTTCTATTTACATTAGAGCAAGACCACACTGCTGGTCCATATCTCCACTCCTCCTTTTTTGGAGGAAAATCCAATCCACATTCCTGTAGACAAATTATGTCATTATTAGTTCCTGCCAATTCCTCCAGAATGGCCGCTCTTCTATTCTTATTTTTAAAGACTCTAACATTTGACAAACTAACCGAAAAAGACATATCAAATCAAATAACAACCCATAGGAAGAAAAAACCTAGAAGAGAGTTAATGAACTTTACGGCTCAGTGTCGAGGGAGAAGTTTCTTCTCCAATGCATTTATCCATTTCACCCTCAGATATTGCGGCAAAACGATTACTCGTCTCCACCACCGTCTGCTCCATCTTTTCACCACTGGCACCTCTCGCCGCCTTCCGTGGGGGACGAAAAAGATCTTCCTCTCTCTCTTTAGCACTTTCCTCTTCTGAATTCGACCATTCAACTTTTTGAGTGCCAGACACCTGAGGACTAGGCACCTCTTCAATTCTCACCTCCTCCTCCATCTCCTCTTCAATCTCCTCCTGCACCTTCTCTTCCACCACCGTTGCTTTCTCAATAATAGCAATCACACTCTCTTCTGCCATGTCTGCCTTTGCCTTTTCCCTTTTTTTAATTGCCAAATCTTTTCTGGCCTCTTTCTCCTTCTCCCTTTTAGCCACCTCCGGACAATTTCTATACACATGTCCAACAAGGCCACAAAGATCACAAGTTCTGGGCTGTGGACAAGCTCCCGCTTCATGCCCTGGCATTTTACAATTTCGGCACTTCTTATTACCTGGACAAGCCTCTTTAACATGTCCAAACAGCAAACAATCACGGCAAAACAATGGCTGGCCATAATAATAGACATAACCCCGGTTTCCGGCGATTGAAAAATTGGCCGGTGGGTGTTTCACTCCACCAATGCTCCCAGGATCCAGCTTCAGTTTTACAAAGAACTTCCATGTGCCATTAAACACACCCAAACTACTAGTTTGCTTCACTCCCCCTTGGACACTTTCACAGTAGATACTTAGAAAGTTCTTAATCATATCCGGGTCTAAGAATGGATTGTACATATGTACAAACAGAGTCTTCACTCCCATCTCAAACAGAGGAAAAAACTTTACATTTTCCAAGACAGGGTTATTGGCATTTCTTTTCAAACATTCATAGAAGTTCTGGCAATCAGCTTCATAGATGAAGGACACATCATATATTCCTTGCTTCCTATTCTCTTGCACACAGAACAAACTATCCATGCCAAAACCACCCAATTTCTCCACAAGTTCATGTCCAATGTACTCAATCCGATTCTTACCCCGGTCAGAAGTTTCCACCACAAAACGTACAGTCTTCTCAATCGCAGGGAGGTATTCCTTTCCAGCCATTGTTCTTCTCTTGTCTGTCGATTCCACAGTAAGATCACCACTCCGGATTCCTGCTCAGCAGAACACCCGCACCCCTGACCCAGACCAAGTTTACACTTGATCGGAGCCAAAAGGCCGAGAAGCGATAACCGTGAAAGGGGCGGGCCCAACAAGGTGCCCTTCATGGGCACTATCACTGCTTGCTGTCAGGGAGGCTGCCAGACAATTTTCCATGCACACTCTGGGCTGGGGGGCAGTCAACCACCAGTACACACAGCAGAACCTAAACCCATACCATTATTGCTAAGCAGCAAGACAGGGGCCCATTGCACTCCCACGGGGCCTTTTTAAATGCAATCCATAACCCGGATTTGCCAGGAACCCTTCTTACTCCTCCTACTTGCATGTGACACTGGGCTTAGGATCTGCATAGGAAACAGACACACAAGCACACACCTACCTTTGTTGCCTGCAGATGCCTCCTTGGCTGTCCCCAAACGGTATCAAACCAACACCCACGGGAAGCTGTAAGCATAGAGGACATGCCTGCACCCCATTGGACTTACCTGTGTGGGTTAAACCCGGGTTATTTGACAACCTATGGCGGTGATGGTTCTGCTCAGGCAGAGCAGTGCTGATGCTCCTCATAAAGCTGTCGCTGCTGTGAAGGTTCTAGGTGACATCACAAATCCCTATGGTTACATACACAACAAAGCTGGGTTGTTGTTGTTTACACTCTGCAAGGCCTGTGGAAGTGAGTGACATCATAGCACTGTAGTTCTGAGGGTTCTAGATGGATGCAACAATCTCCTGTTGCTTCTATGAAGGCCATAATAGACGACATCACCAAACAGCTCCATAGTCACATACACAGCAAAGGAGAGATGTTGTTTACACCTAGTGATGTCAGTGGTATTGAGTGACATCACAGCACAGTGCTAAGGCTCCTGGGCCTGGACACAGCAGCGGCTGCAATATCTCAACGGAGAATATGTTTATATATATGTGTGTGTGTGCGCGTATATATATATATATATATATATATATATATATATATATATATATATATATTTCTCCGCCGAAATCACTTTTAAACCCATTTCCACCTTTTTTTCCCTTCTCTTCCTCTTACTTTTTTTTCACGTTTTTTTACGTTTTTCTCCTTTTCGCCTCTTTTCTGGGCGTATTATTCTTCTTTTTCTTCTTTTTTTTCGTCTAATGCATACCCCATCAGTGCAGCAATGCTTATTCAATACCGCCAGCAGATGGAGACACTGGGGGATAATTTTCTAAGGATTTATACTGATTTTTCCTGTCTGAATTTGTCGCACAGAAAGTTGCAGGCCAAATATGTGTGACATTTCTGCGACTTTAGCTTCTAGAGCATTTTTACAACATTATACATAGGTGCTGAATACATAAAAAGCGACTGTTCAACGACAGACAAGTCGCATCGGCTGAAAGTAGGCCAGAATGTCAGTCCATGTTGGAGCAGGTTTAGATACAGTCTAAAGCATAGATCTCAAAGTCTGTGCACAGAATTTAGCAAGGGCCTCGCACCTTCTGATGCATCAGGTAGGTGCACAATAGCATAGCCTAACCCTCTGTACTTTGGTCTATATTGATGCGGGACATAGACAGCCAGCTGATGACCAATCCATTAGTGCAATGGATGGCTGGAAGCATTTGTCTTTGCCTTTGCAATACCACAGAAGCAATGCATGGTCAATGTACAGCAATGACACACCTGTGTGAACAGCCAGGAGACCCCCCCCCCCCCCCCCCATGTTATGTTACATAGTTACATAGTTAGTACGGTCGAAAAAAGACATATGTCCATCAAGTTCAACCAGGGAATTAAGGGGTAGGGGTGTGGCGCGATATTGGGGAAGGGATGAGATTTTATATTTCTTCATAAGCATTAATCTTATTTTGTCAATTAGGAACATTCAGCACCCACCCGCTATCAAGGCAGCTGCCTATCATGTCATGCCCTACCTGCACAGGTGTGCTGGCTACTCAAATGATCCAATTAAGGAGGCCATTTAGTCAGCAGCAGCAGAAGTCCTGTGCCTGGACGCTCCAACAGCGGCCAGACACAAGCAGAAGCAGAAGCAGCAGAAGCAGCAGCAGCAGCAGCAGCACCACCTTTTGTTTTTTGGCTGCAGCAGCAGCAAGGCCCACAGGGCTGGCTAGCTGGCTAGCCAGCAAGCAGGTAGCAATGAAAGTAGGAATCTTTCTTTTTAACCCTGTAAGGGGGTGGTGCACTGTACCCGAAGATACTGCCATATCGGGTCAATGCATAGGGCGACGGAAGCAAGCTTCGAAATCGGCCCCCGTTCTCAAAAATCCATTTAATATATGGTCCCCAGATAGGGGACGTATCAGATATTAAACTGATAAGAACAGATTTTTTTTTTTTTTTTTTTTTTAAAGCCGAGGAACGTGCTTTCGATTCACCCAAAGTGCAAGAAAAAGTGCAAACGTGTTACACTAAAAAAACGTGCACAAAGGATGCGGTCTATCGCAAGCCCTTCTCCGATAGGAGAGAGGCCCCCCAACAAACCTTACCCTTCGCCTCCGGACCAAAAGGTACCTGCGAGGTTCCAGGTTCGATGTCCCTTTTCGCCGAAGCTACTAGGGGACCACAAATGCTCCCGGCATCCCCCTTGGCGTTGGCCAAGGTATCTGCCCGCAGAGCCGATTACGGTAGGTACCCTGCCAAAGCAGGAGTACACGGGGTGTTTGCAGGGAGGTGCGGAACCTAATGGCCACACACACCTCCCCTAGACCGCCAGGAGGGACACCCAGAAGGGCTACCGCATCCTGACAAATCCTGTGAACACACAACACGCAAAAGGTGACACAGTGAGACAAAAAGGAAATAAATAAGTGAATGTGTGCAGATATACTGCCCGGACATCCGGCCGGATCTATAAAAATTTCTCTGATCCTAGCCAGAAGGCCGGGAATCAAGAGGTGAGTGCCACAAGGTGAAGAGATTATGGTGCCCGTGCTTCAACTCAGTGAGCCTATTCTCCCAGTGAGTTTCGGCACCTCGGGGTCACCACTCCCCGAGGCACAAAAGTACCTCGGCTCTAGACCCTCTCAGCCTCATGGCGAGACCCGGAGGGAACAGGTCACATCGGGGCAGCCGTCGAGCTGATTCCTCAGAACCAGTCCCGGAAAGCCCTGGTACACCTGCATCCTCCATGCAGCACCCATCCCCACCAGCATGAAAACTGATAAGAACAGATACTACACTTGATCTTAGCCAAAAGGCCGAGAAGCGATAACCGTGAAAGGGGCGGGCCCAACAAGGTGCCCTTCATGGGCACTATCACTGCTTGCTGTCAGGGAGGCTGCCAGACAATTTTCCATGCACACTCTGGGCTGGGGGGCAGTCAACCACCAGTACACACAGCAGAACCTAAACCCATACCATTATTGCTAAGCAGCAAGACAGGGGCCCATTGCACTCCCACGGGGCCTTTTTAAATGCAATCCATAACCCGGATTTGCCAGGAACCCTTCTTACTCCTCCTACTTGCATGTGACACTGGGCTTAGGATCTGCATAGGAAACACACACACAAGCACACACCTACCTTTGTTGCCTGCAGATGCCTCCTTGGCTGTCCCCAAACGGTATCAAACCAACACCCACGGGAAGCTGTAAGCATAGAGGACATGCCTGCACCCCATTGGACTTACCTGTGTGGGTTAAACCCGGGTTATTTGACAACCTATGGCGGTGATGGTTCTGCTCAGGCAGAGCAGTGCTGATGCTCCTCATAAAGCTGTCGCTGCTGTGAAGGTTCTAGGTGACATCACAAATCCCTATGGTTACATACACAACAAAGCTGGGTTGTTGTTGTTTACACTCTGCAAGGCCTGTGGAAGTGAGTGACATCATAGCACTGTAGTTCTGAGGGTTCTAGATGGATGCAACAATCTCCTGTTGCTTCTATGAAGGCCATAATAGACGACATCACCAAACAGCTCCATAGTCACATACACAGCAAAGGAGAGATGTTGTTTACACCTAGTGATGTCAGTGGTATTGAGTGACATCACAGCACAGTGCTAAGGCTCCTGGGCCTGGACACAGCAGCGGCTGCAATATCTCAACGGAGAATACGTTTATATATATGTGTGTGTGTGCGCGTATATATATATATATATATATATATATATATATATATATATATATATATATATATTTCTCCGCCGAAATCACTTTTAAACCCATTTCCACCTTTTTTTCCCTTCTCTTCCTCTTACTTTTTTTTCACGTTTTTTTACGTTTTTCTCCTTTTCGCCTCTTTTCTGGGCGTATTATTCTTCTTTTTCTTCTTTTTTTTCGTCTAATGCATACCCCATCAGTGCAGCAATGCTTATTCAATACCGCCAGCAGATGGAGACACTGGGGGATAATTTTCTAAGGATTTATACTGATTTTTCCTGTCTGAATTTGTCGCACAGAAAGTTGCAGGCCAAATATGTGTGACATTTCTGCGACTTTAGCTTCTAGAGCATTTTTACAACATTATACATAGGTGCTGAATACATAAAAAGCGACTGTTCAGCGACAGACAAGTCGCATCGGCTGAAAGTAGGCCAGAATGTCAGTCCATGTTGGAGCAGGTTTAGATACAGTCTAAAGTATAGATCTCAAAGTCTGTGCACAGAATTTAGCAAGGGCCTCGCACCTTCTGATGCATCAGGTAGGTGCACAATAGCATAGCCTAACCCTCTGTACTTTGGTCTATATTGATGCGGGACATAGACAGCCAGCTGATGACCAATCCATTAGTGCAATGGATGGCTGGAAACATTTGTCTTTGCCTTTGCAATACCACAGAAGCAATGCATGGTCAATGTACAGCAATGACACACCTGTGTGAACAGCCAGGAGACCCCCCCCCCCCCATGTTATGTTACATAGTTACATAGTTAGTACGGTCGAAAAAAGACATATGTCCATCAAGTTCAACCAGGGAATTAAGGGGTAGGGGTGTGGCGCGATATTGGGGAAGGGATGAGATTTTATATTTCTTCATAAGCATTAATCTTATTTTGTCAATTAGGAACATTCAGCACCCACCCGCTATCAAGGCAGCTGCCTATCATGTCATGCCCTACCTGCACAGGTGTACTGGCTACTCAAATGATCCAATTAAGGAGGCCATTTAGTCAGCAGCAGCAGAAGTCCTGTGCCTGGACGCTCCAACAGCGGCCAGACACAAGCAGAAGCAGAAGCAGCAGAAGCAGCAGCAGCACCACCTTTTGTTTTTTGGCTGCAGCAGCAGCAAGGCCCACAGGGCTGGCTAGCTGGCTAGCCAGCAAGCAGGTAGCAATGAAAGTAGGAATCTTTCTTTTTAACCCTGTAAGGGGGTGGTGCACTGTACCCGAAGATACTGCCATATCGGGTCAATGCATAGGGCGACGGAAGCAAGCTTCGAAATCGGCCCCCGTTCTCAAAAATCCATTTAATATATGGTCCCCAGATAGGGGACGTATCAGATATTAAACTGATAAGAACAGATACTACACTTGATCTTAGCCAAAAGGCCGAGAAGCGATAACCGTGAAAGGGGCGGGCCCAACAAGGTGCCCTTCATGGGCACTATCACTGCTTGCTGTCAGGGAGGCTGCCAGACAATTTTCCATGCACACTCTGGGCTGGGGGGCAGTCAACCACCAGTACACACAGCAGAACCTAAACCCATACCATTATT
The DNA here is from genome assembly GCF_029499605.1 of Hyla sarda. NCBI lineage: Eukaryota > Metazoa > Chordata > Amphibia > Anura > Hylidae > Hyla > Hyla sarda. Next base: position 385,260 of record NW_026608360.1, read on the forward strand.
GCTAAGCAGCAAGACAGGGGCCCATTGCACTCCCACGGGGCCTTTTTAAATGCAATCCATAACCCGGATTTGCCAGGAACCCTTCTTACTCCTCCTACTTGCATGTGACACTGGGCTTAGGATCTGCATAGGAAACACACACACAAGCACACACCTACCTTTGTTGCCTGCAGATGCCTCCTTGGCTGTCCCCAAACGGTATCAAACCAACACCCACGGGAAGCTGTAAGCATAGAGGACATGCCTGCACCCCATTGGACTTACCTGTGTGGGTTAAACCCGGGTTATTTGACAACCTATGGCGGTGATGGTTCTGCTCAGGCAGAGCAGTGCTGATGCTCCTCATAAAGCTGTCGCTGCTGTGAAGGTTCTAGGTGACATCACAAATCCCTATGGTTACATACACAACAAAGCTGGGTTGTTGTTGTTTACACTCTGCAAGGCCTGTGGAAGTGAGTGACATCATAGCACTGTAGTTCTGAGGGTTCTAGATGGATGCAACAATCTCCTGTTGCTTCTATGAAGGCCATAATAGACGACATCACCAAACAGCTCCATAGTCACATACACAGCAAAGGAGAGATGTTGTTTACACCTAGTGATGTCAGTGGTATTGAGTGACATCACAGCACAGTGCTAAGGCTCCTGGGCCTGGACACAGCAGCGGCTGCAATATCTCAACGGAGAATACGTTTATATATATGTGTGTGTGTGCGCGTATATATATATATATATATATATATATATATATATATATATTTCTCCGCCGAAATCACTTTTAAACCCATTTCCACCTTTTTTTCCCTTCTCTTCCTCTTACTTTTTTTTCACGTTTTTTTACGTTTTTCTCCTTTTCGCCTCTTTTCTGGGCGTATTATTCTTCTTTTTCTTCTTTTTTTTCGTCTAATGCATACCCCATCAGTGCAGCAATGCTTATTCAATACCGCCAGCAGATGGAGACACTGGGGGATAATTTTCTAAGGATTTATACTGATTTTTCCTGTCTGAATTTGTCGCACAGAAAGTTGCAGGCCAAATATGTGTGACATTTCTGCGACTTTAGCTTCTAGAGCATTTTTACAACATTATACATAGGTGCTGAATACATAAAAAGCGACTGTTCAGCGACAGACAAGTCGCATCGGCTGAAAGTAGGCCAGAATGTCAGTCCATGTTGGAGCAGGTTTAGATACAGTCTAAAGTATAGATCTCAAAGTCTGTGCACAGAATTTAGCAAGGGCCTCGCACCTTCTGATGCATCAGGTAGGTGCACAATAGCATAGCCTAACCCTCTGTACTTTGGTCTATATTGATGCGGGACATAGACAGCCAGCTGATGACCAATCCATTAGTGCAATGGATGGCTGGAAGCATTTGTCTTTGCCTTTGCAATACCACAGAAGCAATGCATGGTCAATGTACAGCAATGACACACCTGTGTGAACAGCCAGGAGACCCCCCCCCCCCCCCCATGTTATGTTACATAGTTACATAGTTAGTACGGTCGAAAAAAGACATATGTCCATCAAGTTCAACCAGGGAATTAAGGGGTAGGGGTGTGGCGCGATATTGGGGAAGGGATGAGATTTTATATTTCTTCATAAGCATTAATCTTATTTTGTCAATTAGGAACATTCAGCACCCACCCGCTATCAAGGCAGCTGCCTATCATGTCATGCCCTACCTGCACAGGTGTGCTGGCTACTCAAATGATCCAATTAAGGAGGCCATTTAGTCAGCAGCAGCAGAAGTCCTGTGCCTGGACGCTCCAACAGCGGCCAGACACAAGCAGAAGCAGAAGCAGCAGAAGCAGCAGCAGCACCACCTTTTGTTTTTTGGCTGCAGCAGCAGCAAGGCCCACAGGGCTGGCTAGCTGGCTAGCCAGCAAGCAGGTAGCAATGAAAGTAGGAATCTTTCTTTTTAACCCTGTAAGGGGGTGGTGCACTGTACCCGAAGATACTGCCATATCGGGTCAATGCATAGGGCGACGGAAGCAAGCTTCGAAATCGGCCCCCGTTCTCAAAAATCCATTTAATATATGGTCCCCAGATAGGGGACGTATCAGATATTAAACTGATAAGAACAGATACTACACTTGATCTTAGCCAAAAGGCCGAGAAGCGATAACCGTGAAAGGGGCGGGCCCAACAAGGTGCCCTTCATGGGCACTATCACTGCTTGCTGTCAGGGAGGCTGCCAGACAATTTTCCATGCACACTCTGGGCTGGGGGGCAGTCAACCACCAGTACACACAGCAGAACCTAAACCCATACCATTATTGCTAAGCAGCAAGACAGGGGCCCATTGCACTCCCACGGGGCCTTTTTAAATGCAATCCATAACCCGGATTTGCCAGGAACCCTTCTTACTCCTCCTACTTGCATGTGACACTGGGCTTAGGATCTGCATAGGAAACACACACACAAGCACACACCTACCTTTGTTGCCTGCAGATGCCTCCTTGGCTGTCCCCAAACGGTATCAAACCAACACCCACGGGAAGCTGTAAGCATAGAGGACATGCCTGCACCCCATTGGACTTACCTGTGTGGGTTAAACCCGGGTTATTTGACAACCTATGGCGGTGATGGTTCTGCTCAGGCAGAGCAGTGCTGATGCTCCTCATAAAGCTGTCGCTGCTGTGAAGGTTCTAGGTGACATCACAAATCCCTATGGTTACATACACAACAAAGCTGGGTTGTTGTTGTTTACACTCTGCAAGGCCTGTGGAAGTGAGTGACATCATAGCACTGTAGTTCTGAGGGTTCTAGATGGATGCAACAATCTCCTGTTGCTTCTATGAAGGCCATAATAGACGACATCACCAAACAGCTCCATAGTCACATACACAGCAAAGGAGAGATGTTGTTTACACCTAGTGATGTCAGTGGTATTGAGTGACATCACAGCACAGTGCTAAGGCTCCTGGGCCTGGACACAGCAGCGGCTGCAATATCTCAACGGAGAATACGTTTATATATATGTGTGTGTGTGCGCGTATATATATATATATATATATATATATATATATATATATATATATATATATATATTTCTCCGCCGAAATCACTTTTAAACCCATTTCCACCTTTTTTTCCCTTCTCTTCCTCTTACTTTTTTTTCACGTTTTTTTACGTTTTTCTCCTTTTCGCCTCTTTTCTGGGCGTATTATTCTTCTTTTTCTTCTTTTTTTCCGTCTAATGCATACCCCATCAGTGCAGCAATGCTTATTCAATACCGCCAGCAGATGGAGACACTGGGGGATAATTTTCTAAGGATTTATACTGATTTTTCCTGTCTGAATTTGTCGCACAGAAAGTTGCAGGCCAAATATGTGTGACATTTCTGCGACTTTAGCTTCTAGAGCATTTTTACAACATTATACATAGGTGCTGAATACATAAAAAGCGACTGTTCAGCGACAGACAAGTCGCATCGGCTGAAAGTAGGCCAGAATGTCAGTCCATGTTGGAGCAGGTTTAGATACAGTCTAAAGTATAGATCTCAAAGTCTGTGCACAGAATTTAGCAAGGGCCTCGCACCTTCTGATGCATCAGGTAGGTGCACAATAGCATAGCCTAACCCTCTGTACTTTGGTCTATATTGATGCGGGACATAGACAGCCAGCTGATGACCAATCCATTAGTGCAATGGATGGCTGGAAACATTTGTCTTTGCCTTTGCAATACCACAGAAGCAATGCATGGTCAATGTACAGCAATGACACACCTGTGTGAACAGCCAGGAGACCCCCCCCCCCCCATGTTATGTTACATAGTTACATAGTTAGTACGGTCGAAAAAAGACATATGTCCATCAAGTTCAACCAGGGAATTAAGGGGTAGGGGTGTGGCGCGATATTGGGGAAGGGATGAGATTTTATATTTCTTCATAAGCATTAATCTTATTTTGTCAATTAGGAACATTCAGCACCCACCCGCTATCAAGGCAGCTGCCTATCATGTCATGCCCTACCTGCACAGGTGTGCTGGCTACTCAAATGATCCAATTAAGGAGGCCATTTAGTCAGCAGCAGCAGAAGTCCTGTGCCTGGACGCTCCAACAGCGGCCAGACACAAGCAGAAGCAGAAGCAGCAGAAGCAGCAGCAGCACCACCTTTTGTTTTTTGGCTGCAGCAGCAGCAAGGCCCACAGGGCTGGCTAGCTGGCTAGCCAGCAAGCAGGTAGCAATGAAAGTAGGAATCTTTCTTTTTAACCCTGTAAGGGGGTGGTGCACTGTACCCGAAGATACTGCCATATCGGGTCAATGCATAGGGCGACGGAAGCAAGCTTCGAAATCGGCCCCCGTTCTCAAAAATCCATTTAATATATGGTCCCCAGATAGGGGACGTATCAGATATTAAACTGATAAGAACAGATACTACACTTGATCTTAGCCAAAAGGCCGAGAAGCGATAACCGTGAAAGGGGCGGGCCCAACAAGGTGCCCTTCATGGGCACTATCACTGCTTGCTGTCAGGGAGGCTGCCAGACAATTTTCCATGCACACTCTGGGCTGGGGGGCAGTCAACCACCAGTACACACAGCAGAACCTAAACCCATACCATTATTGCTAAGCAGCAAGACAGGGGCCCATTGCACTCCCACGGGGCCTTTTTAAATGCAATCCATAACCCGGATTTGCCAGGAACCCTTCTTACTCCTCCTACTTGCATGTGACACTGGGCTTAGGATCTGCATAGGAAACACACACACAAGCACACACCTACCTTTGTTGCCTGCAGATGCCTCCTTGGCTGTCCCCAAACGGTATCAAACCAACACCCACGGGAAGCTGTAAGCATAGAGGACATGCCTGCACCCCATTGGACTTACCTGTGTGGGTTAAACCCGGGTTATTTGACAACCTATGGCGGTGATGGTTCTGCTCAGGCAGAGCAGTGCTGATGCTCCTCATAAAGCTGTCGCTGCTGTGAAGGTTCTAGGTGACATCACAAATCCCTATGGTTACATACACAACAAAGCTGGGTTGTTGTTGTTTACACTCTGCAAGGCCTGTGGAAGTGAGTGACATCATAGCACTGTAGTTCTGAGGGTTCTAGATGGATGCAACAATCTCCTGTTGCTTCTATGAAGGCCATAATAGACGACATCACCAAACAGCTCCATAGTCACATACACAGCAAAGGAGAGATGTTGTTTACACCTAGTGATGTCAGTGGTATTGAGTGACATCACAGCACAGTGCTAAGGCTCCTGGGCCTGGACACAGCAGCGGCTGCAATATCTCAACGGAGAATACGTTTATATATATGTGTGTGTGTGCGCGTATATATATATATATATATATATATATATATATATATATATATATATATTTCTCCGCCGAAATCACTTTTAAACCCATTTCCACCTTTTTTTCCCTTCTCTTCCTCTTACTTTTTTTTCACGTTTTTTTACGTTTTTCTCCTTTTCGCCTCTTTTCTGGGCGTATTATTCTTCTTTTTCTTCTTTTTTTCCGTCTAATGCATACCCCATCAGTGCAGCAATGCTTATTCAATACCGCCAGCAGATGGAGACACTGGGGGATAATTTTCTAAGGATTTATACTGATTTTTCCTGTCTGAATTTGTCGCACAGAAAGTTGCAGGCCAAATATGTGTGACATTTCTGCGACTTTAGCTTCTAGAGCATTTTTACAACATTATACATAGGTGCTGAATACATAAAAAGCGACTGTTCAGCGACAGACAAGTCGCATCGGCTGAAAGTAGGCCAGAATGTCAGTCCATGTTGGAGCAGGTTTAGATACAGTCTAAAGTATAGATCTCAAAGTCTGTGCACAGAATTTAGCAAGGGCCTCGCACCTTCTGATGCATCAGGTAGGTGCACAATAGCATAGCCTAACCCTCTGTACTTTGGTCTATATTGATGCGGGACATAGACAGCCAGCTGATGACCAATCCATTAGTGCAATGGATGGCTGGAAACATTTGTCTTTGCCTTTGCAATACCACAGAAGCAATGCATGGTCAATGTACAGCAATGACACACCTGTGTGAACAGCCAGGAGACCCCCCCCCCCCCATGTTATGTTACATAGTTACATAGTTAGTACGGTCGAAAAAAGACATATGTCCATCAAGTTCAACCAGGGAATTAAGGGGTAGGGGTGTGGCGCGATATTGGGGAAGGGATGAGATTTTATATTTCTTCATAAGCATTAATCTTATTTTGTCAATTAGGAACATTCAGCACCCACCCGCTATCAAGGCAGCTGCCTATCATGTCATGCCCTACCTGCACAGGTGTGCTGGCTACTCAAATGATCCAATTAAGGAGGCCATTTAGTCAGCAGCAGCAGAAGTCCTGTGCCTGGACGCTCCAACAGCGGCCAGACACAAGCAGAAGCAGAAGCAGCAGAAGCAGCAGCAGCACCACCTTTTGTTTTTTGGCTGCAGCAGCAGCAAGGCCCACAGGGCTGGCTAGCTGGCTAGCCAGCAAGCAGGTAGCAATGAAAGTAGGAATCTTTCTTTTTAACCCTGTAAGGGGGTGGTGCACTGTACCCGAAGATACTGCCATATCGGGTCAATGCATAGGGCGACGGAAGCAAGCTTCGAAATCGGCCCCCGTTCTCAAAAATCCATTTAATATATGGTCCCCAGATAGGGGACGTATCAGATATTAAACTGATAAGAACAGATACTACACTTGATCTTAGCCAAAAGGCCGAGAAGCGATAACCGTGAAAGGGGCGGGCCCAACAAGGTGCCCTTCATGGGCACTATCACTGCTTGCTGTCAGGGAGGCTGCCAGACAATTTTCCATGCACACTCTGGGCTGGGGGGCAGTCAACCACCAGTACACACAGCAGAACCTAAACCCATACCATTATTGCTAAGCAGCAAGACAGGGGCCCATTGCACTCCCACGGGGCCTTTTTAAATGCAATCCATAACCCGGATTTGCCAGGAACCCTTCTTACTCCTCCTACTTGCATGTGACACTGGGCTTAGGATCTGCATAGGAAACACACACACAAGCACACACCTACCTTTGTTGCCTGCAGATGCCTCCTTGGCTGTCCCCAAACGGTATCAAACCAACACCCACGGGAAGCTGTAAGCATAGAGGACATGCCTGCACCCCATTGGACTTACCTGTGTGGGTTAAACCCGGGTTATTTGACAACCTATGGCGGTGATGGTTCTGCTCAGGCAGAGCAGTGCTGATGCTCCTCATAAAGCTGTCGCTGCTGTGAAGGTTCTAGGTGACATCACAAATCCCTATGGTTACATACACAACAAAGCTGGGTTGTTGTTGTTTACACTCTGCAAGGCCTGTGGAAGTGAGTGACATCATAGCACTGTAGTTCTGAGGGTTCTAGATGGATGCAACAATCTCCTGTTGCTTCTATGAAGGCCATAATAGACGACATCACCAAACAGCTCCATAGTCACATACACAGCAAAGGAGAGATGTTGTTTACACCTAGTGATGTCAGTGGTATTGAGTGACATCACAGCACAGTGCTAAGGCTCCTGGGCCTGGACACAGCAGCGGCTGCAATATCTCAACGGAGAATACGTTTATATATATGTGTGTGTGTGCGCGTATATATATATATATATATATATATATATATATATATATATATTTCTCCGCCGAAATCACTTTTAAACCCATTTCCACCTTTTTTTCCCTTCTCTTCCTCTTACTTTTTTTTCACGTTTTTTTACGTTTTTCTCCTTTTCGCCTCTTTTCTGGGCGTATTATTCTTCTTTTTCTTCTTTTTTTTCGTCTAATGCATACCCCATCAGTGCAGCAATGCTTATTCAATACCGCCAGCAGATGGAGACACTGGGGGATAATTTTCTAAGGATTTATACTGATTTTTCCTGTCTGAATTTGTCGCACAGAAAGTTGCAGGCCAAATATGTGTGACATTTCTGCGACTTTAGCTTCTAGAGCATTTTTACAACATTATACATAGGTGCTGAATACATAAAAAGCGACTGTTCAGCGACAGACAAGTCGCATCGGCTGAAAGTAGGCCAGAATGTCAGTCCATGTTGGAGCAGGTTTAGATACAGTCTAAAGTATAGATCTCAAAGTCTGTGCACAGAATTTAGCAAGGGCCTCGCACCTTCTGATGCATCAGGTAGGTGCACAATAGCATAGCCTAACCCTCTGTACTTTGGTCTATATTGATGCGGGACATAGACAGCCAGCTGATGACCAATCCATTAGTGCAATGGATGGCTGGAAGCATTTGTCTTTGCCTTTGCAATACCACAGAAGCAATGCATGGTCAATGTACAGCAATGACACACCTGTGTGAACAGCCAGGAGACCCCCCCCCCCCCCCCCATGTTATGTTACATAGTTACATAGTTAGTACGGTCGAAAAAAGACATATGTCCATCAAGTTCAACCAGGGAATTAAGGGGTAGGGGTGTGGCGCGATATTGGGGAAGGGATGAGATTTTATATTTCTTCATAAGCATTAATCTTATTTTGTCAATTAGGAACATTCAGCACCCACCCGCTATCAAGGCAGCTGCCTATCATGTCATGCCCTACCTGCACAGGTGTGCTGGCTACTCAAATGATCCAATTAAGGAGGCCATTTAGTCAGCAGCAGCAGAAGTCCTGTGCCTGGACGCTCCAACAGCGGCCAGACACAAGCAGAAGCAGAAGCAGCAGAAGCAGCAGCAGCACCACCTTTTGTTTTTTGGCTGCAGCAGCAGCAAGGCCCACAGGGCTGGCTAGCTGGCTAGCCAGCAAGCAGGTAGCAATGAAAGTAGGAATCTTTCTTTTTAACCCTGTAAGGGGGTGGTGCACTGTACCCGAAGATACTGCCATATCGGGTCAATGCATAGGGCGACGGAAGCAAGCTTCGAAATCGGCCCCCGTTCTCAAAAATCCATTTAATATATGGTCCCCAGATAGGGGACGTATCAGATATTAAACTGATAAGAACAGATACTACACTTGATCTTAGCCAAAAGGCCGAGAAGCGATAACCGTGAAAGGGGCGGGCCCAACAAGGTGCCCTTCATGGGCACTATCACTGCTTGCTGTCAGGGAGGCTGCCAGACAATTTTCCATGCACACTCTGGGCTGGGGGGCAGTCAACCACCAGTACACACAGCAGAACCTAAACCCATACCATTATTGCTAAGCAGCAAGACAGGGGCCCATTGCACTCCCACGGGGCCTTTTTAAATGCAATCCATAACCCGGATTTGCCAGGAACCCTTCTTACTCCTCCTACTTGCATGTGACACTGGGCTTAGGATCTGCATAGGAAACACACACACAAGCACACACCTACCTTTGTTGCCTGCAGATGCCTCCTTGGCTGTCCCCAAACGGTATCAAACCAACACCCACGGGAAGCTGTAAGCATAGAGGACATGCCTGCACCCCATTGGACTTACCTGTGTGGGTTAAACCCGGGTTATTTGACAACCTATGGCGGTGATGGTTCTGCTCAGGCAGAGCAGTGCTGATGCTCCTCATAAAGCTGTCGCTGCTGTGAAGGTTCTAGGTGACATCACAAATCCCTATGGTTACATACACAACAAAGCTGGGTTGTTGTTGTTTACACTCTGCAAGGCCTGTGGAAGTGAGTGACATCATAGCACTGTAGTTCTGAGGGTTCTAGATGGATGCAACAATCTCCTGTTGCTTCTATGAAGGCCATAATAGACGACATCACCAAACAGCTCCATAGTCACATACACAGCAAAGGAGAGATGTTGTTTACACCTAGTGATGTCAGTGGTATTGAGTGACATCACAGCACAGTGCTAAGGCTCCTGGGCCTGGACACAGCAGCGGCTGCAATATCTCAACGGAGAATACGTTTATATATATGTGTGTGTGTGCGCGTATATATATATATATATATATATATATATATATATTTCTCCGCCGAAATCACTTTTAAACCCATTTCCACCTTTTTTTCCCTTCTCTTCCTCTTACTTTTTTTTCAAGTTTTTTTACGTTTTTCTCCTTTTCGCCTCTTTTCTGGGCGTATTATTCTTCTTTTTCTTCTTTTTTTTCGTCTAATGCATACCCCATCAGTGCAGCAATGCTTATTCAATACCGCCAGCAGATGGAGACACTGGGGGATAATTTTCTAAGGATTTATACTGATTTTTCCTGTCTGAATTTGTCGCACAGAAAGTTGCAGGCCAAATATGTGTGACATTTCTGCGACTTTAGCTTCTAGAGCATTTTTACAACATTATACATAGGTGCTGAATACATAAAAAGCGACTGTTCAGCGACAGACAAGTCGCATCGGCTGAAAGTAGGCCAGAATGTCAGTCCATGTTGGAGCAGGTTTAGATACAGTCTAAAGTATAGATCTCAAAGTCTGTGCACAGAATTTAGCAAGGGCCTCGCACCTTCTGATGCATCAGGTAGGTGCACAATAGCATAGCCTAACCCTCTGTACTTTGGTCTATATTGATGCGGGACATAGACAGCCAGCTGATGACCAATCCATTAGTGCAATGGATGGCTGGAAGCATTTGTCTTTGCCTTTGCAATACCACAGAAGCAATGCATGGTCAATGTACAGCAATGACACACCTGTGTGAACAGCCAGGAGACCCCCCCCCCCCCCCCCCATGTTATGTTACATAGTTACATAGTTAGTACGGTCGAAAAAAGACATATGTCCATCAAGTTCAACCAGGGAATTAAGGGGTAGGGGTGTGGCGCGATATTGGGGAAGGGATGAGATTTTATATTTCTCCATAAGCATTAATCTTATTTTGTCAATTAGGAACATTCAGCACCCACCCGCTATCAAGGCAGCTGCCTATCATGTCATGCCCTACCTGCACAGGTGTGCTGGCTACTCAAATGATCCAATTAAGGAGGCCATTTAGTCAGCAGCAGCAGAAGTCCTGTGCCTGGACGCTCCAACAGCGGCCAGACACAAGCAGAAGCAGAAGCAGCAGAAGCAGCAGCAGCACCACCTTTTGTTTTTTGGCTGCAGCAGCAGCAAGGCCCACAGGGCTGGCTAGCTGGCTAGCCAGCAAGCAGGTAGCAATGAAAGTAGGAATCTTTCTTTTTAACCCTGTAAGGGGGTGGTGCACTGTACCCGAAGATACTGCCATATCGGGTCAATGCATAGGGCGACGGAAGCAAGCTTCGAAATCGGCCCCCGTTCTCAAAAATCCATTTAATATATGGTCCCCAGATAGGGGACGTATCAGATATTAAACTGATAAGAACAGATAAGGTTTCAACAAAATTTTATTGAATAAATAAGAAACCATACAAAATTTAAAATGCAAAATAATAAAAGGTTCACAAAAGTTTTAAAATACAAATAATAAAACCAGTAATAAAAGGAGAAAAAATAAAAATGGCAGGATAAAACATTATACAAATGTCATAAAAACTGATTATACTGTTATTTCGTTCCATAGAGGCAGACACCACATGGATGCTGCCTCGCTGGCCCCCAACTGTTTCTTGTCTCTTAGGTAATAGATGTACATCTCACTCAGGGCCAGCTTCATACAGTTTTTAACATCAATAAAATCATGTTTAAAAAGTAAGATGTTCCTAACTTTCCAGATGGCATTTTTAAAACAATTAATAATCATCCAGCAGATCATCTGCTGTTTAAAATTGGGGCAGTTAAAAAGACCGTAAAAGACACATTCGTGATTAAAATCTTTTAGGCCGCAGGCCCACTTCAAAAGTGGGCCTACCTTCCTCCAAAGCTCCCGTGCAAAAGGGCAGTTCCAAAATATGTGCAGCACCGTTTCGTCCACTCCGCAGCCATCTCTCGGGCACTTGGCTCTCGCCACCAGTCCTCGCCTGTGCTGAAACTCACGAGTAGGGAGGCACTGGTGGACGATTGCCCAGGCAAGATCCCTGTGTACATTCGCCAGAAACTTCCCGTACACGTTCCGCCATACCTTTTTGGATCTTGCCTGTGTGAAATTGGACACTGCCAGGGTAACCTCACTCCGCCTGAGGATATTTGATACCTTTCTCTGGTCCCCCAGTATGTCAGGCTCCAAATCTTGGAGACCTAGGAGCCTGACTGTCTTTTCCAACACCACATAATGTTTTGGGGGACACAGAAGCACCGGAGCGTTCAGAGGGATGCGCAACCATCTTTTAAAAACCATGCCCGCAGCGTACCTTAAAAAGCAGCTAAAAATGCCATCGGATTTAATAATTTTAAAACAGAAACAGAAATACTTTATGTAAAAGAAAGTAAAAAGGTTAGGAACATCTTTCCCGCCATTATCTTTACTTTTGTACATAAAATCACGCTTTAATTTCTCCATTTTTGAACCCCATAAAAAAGTAAAAACAATTCTAGTTACTTTTTTAATGTATAAAATAGATGGAGGAAATACCATGGCAATGTATAGCATAATAGGGAGTAAAACCATCTTTATTATTAAAATCTTCCCCTCCATGGTAAGGTTTCTAAGATTCCACATTAAAATCTTCTTCTCCATCTTAGCTATAGCTGAATCCCAGTTAGGGCTCCCATCATTGACCTGGTTAAAAACAATACCTAAAACTTTAATTTGATCCTGTTGCATTGTGACTCCTGGGGTGATGGATGAATCCCAGGAGCCAATATAAAAACAGTCACATTTATCTGTGTTTAGCTTAAAACCAGAGACCTCGCAGAAATAGCTGGTGTTCCTCAATGCCCCCCTCATGGATGGAGAGTCCGGGCACAGTATGGTGACATCATCCATGTACCCCAACACCTTTAGATGGGTCCCTCCTCCACCAGGTATCGGTACGCCTCTTACTACCCGGTCTTTTCTGAGGAGGGCCATCAGTGGTTCGATTGCGCAAATAAAAAGGAGTGGGGACAGGGGGCAGCCCTGTTTGACACCTGATAAAAGAGGAACACCGCTGGTTAAAAAGCCATTAACAGAGACTTGACTAAAACAGGATCGGTATAAAAGCATGATTCGGCTTAAAATCGTTTCAGGCACTGCCATCTTTTTAAGAACTAAAAACAGGTATTCATGGGAGACCCTATCAAAGGCTTTTTCAAAGTCTAAGGATAAAATTGCTACAGTTTGATTTCTATCCTTAAAATACCATAAAACATCTCTTAAAATATTTAGGGATTCAGCTATAGACCTTCCAGGTACCCCACAAACCTGATTTGGGTGAATTAATTTATGAATAAAAGGTTTAAAACGGACAGCTAATAACTTGGCTAAAACTTTATAATCAACATTTAAAAGTGTGATGGGGCGCCAATTTTTTAGCATATCCTTTTCACCCTTTTTAAAAAGTAATGATACAATCCCCCTCCTCCAGGAAGGGGGAAGTTCATTAACAATAAAAGTTTCTTTATACAATAAAACCATATCATCCTTTAAAATATCCCAAAAAGCTAAATAAAATTCGATGGGTAAACCATCTTCCCCAGGGGCCTTCCCACTAGAAAAACTTTTAAAAACAAATAAAAGTTCATCTAAGTTAAGATCACGGGATAAAACCTCCTGGTCTAAAACATCTAGCTTAAAATCAAGGGAATTAAGAACATGTTCTAAAAAGGATGGATTAAGATCTTTCTTATTAAAAAGAAGCTGGTAGAAGTTAAAAACTGCATCTAACATGCCTTTTGGAGTGGATTCACCCTCAAGGTTTTGGATGATATCCCTCCTATTCATCACTTTTTTAAAAAAGAAACGGGAACATTTCTCGCCCTCCTCCAGGTGCTGCACATGTGAGTTAAAAATGATTTGTTTCCCTTTCTTTTCTATGGCATGTTTTATTTCAGTTTTAAGGTTTAAAATATCATTTTCTACATCCATACCAGCTTCTTTCAATTTAAAAAGTACATTTAAACGCATGTTAAGAACATAAAACCACTGTTTTTCCATTTTTGCCTTCTTCTTACCTGCTTTGATAAAAAAAAATCTGATTTTAGATTTGGTGCCCTCCCACCAGTGCAGCATAGGCTCGTGGGGTTTTCTTTGTGATTGCCAGCATTGGTAGGTCCGCACAAACTCCTCTTTTATCTCAGGGTCCTCTAGGAGTGTGGTGTTTAATCTCCAGAGGCCCCTTTTTGCTTTTTGCTCCCCCTCTAGCTCCAGGCCCACCAAGAGGAGCTTATGATCAGAGAAGATATTCTGCTCGAGCGTGCATTTCAGGGGTTTAAAAGCTCTAGAGGAAAAAATAAAATCGATTCTGGAGCTCACTCTTCCATTGGACCATGTGGCGCCTGGGTCCTCCGGCAAGAGATCCTTCCAGCAATCTTTCAAATTAAAATCATCAATAAAATTTTTAAGCAGGTAAGAAGTGCGGTCTTTACGATTAATATCCCCACCCTGCCGGTGTTCCCCATCACGTATGCAGTTAAAATCACCTCCCACCAGCAGGGGGGAAGACCCAACACAAAACAGTGGTAAAATTTCAAATAGTTCTGCCCGCTCCTGTTTATCAGGAGGGGCATACACATTTAAAACACGAATTAAAAGTCCATTAAAATATAGATGAATTAAAAGAGCTCTGCCAGGCACAATCTCAGTTACTGTATGAATAGAAAAGGACTGGCCTCGGCAGAGCAGCCCAACACCCACAGAACGACAGTCATTTGCACCGGACCATATGGATGGGCCCAGCTTCCAGTCTTCTTTTAAGTCTTTATAGTCCATTTTACTAGGGATTCCACATTCTTGTAGCAGGCAAAGGTCAAAGTCACATGTCTCTAGATAAGAAAATAAAGCAGCCCTGCGATCAGGGCTCTTTAAGGACCTCACATTGAGTGAGGCAATTTTTACAGGGATAGGCATAGTTTATGGAGAGTCCGTGCTTGGAGAATCAAAGTCAATAATAAGCTGCGTACCGTCATCCCCCGCCTGCGGGGTCATCAGCTCCTTGATGTTCTGAGGGTCGGAGCTTGAGATCGATGATGCCCCGACCCTGAGCTCGCTCTCGTCCGAACTACGGCACGCCGCTTTCCTTTGAATGTCTTCCTCTTCTTCTTCTCTTTGTCTTTTAAATGTCACACTGCTGTCCATATCCTCTGTGTTGCTCTCACTCGATGTAATCTCTGGCCCCCGGCTGATGGATCTGCGTCTTCTTTCATCATTTGACGACTGGAACTGCTGCACAGGGGCCTGTGAGGCCTCTTTTCCGGAACCTTTGCCGCTACCTTGGGAAGTTTTCATCGCTTGTTCCCCAGCAAGCGTTGCTGAGGACTGTTGCTCCAACTTCCCCATCGATCGACGATGGCCAGTTTTACCCACCGGGTCCACTGCTGGCGGGGCAGCAAACCCTGGTTTGGCGCCACTTGTCTTCTTGGCCCTGTCCTGTATAGGCGGAGTAACAGGACCGGGCTCAGACCTGGCCACCTGGCTCCCCTTCCGGCGGGCTTTCACCGGGGCCTCTTCGTCCGGAGCAGGGCGACCCTGGGCCAAGCCAGTACCTGGCTTATGCTGCAATTTTGGGTCCACTTTTGCCCCCACCGAGGCCCGTCGGCTGCCACCCGCCACAGGTGAGCCCCCTTCAGAAGTTTCGGCGGGCTCTTGAGCCAGGTAGGAAGTCGATCGACGTCTTTCAATTTCCCGGGCAGTAAACTCGATCACCCGCCCGGGCTTCGTGGAATCCCCATGGCCTCCCCCTAGCACTACCACCGGTGGGCCCCCCGATGGAGCACCAGAGGTCTTGGGCCTGGACCCATCAGTACCTGCCATCTGGGGTTTGGGCATCTTAAAAAAGGACGTCTTTTGTCCTGTCCCCTCTTTGGGTGGGCCCAGCCTTGACCCACCCATCGTAGTTTTTGCTTTATGGGGACAGGAATTAAAATCGTGATTTTCCTCTCCGCAGAGGTTGCACCTTATCGTATGGCTACATCTTGAGGCTATGTGACCTTCTTGGCCACACCTATTGCAGCGAATCACACGCTCCGCGCCGCAGGTCTCCTGGGTGTGGCCAAACCTCAAGCAATTTCGGCAATACATAGGCATTTGAGGATAGAACAGGAAGCCCCGAACTCTCCCGATGGCAAAATTTGGGGGCGGATGGCAAAGACCCCCAATACCACCGGGATCCTTACGGAGCTTGACCCAGAACTTCCTCTTGCCGTTCCAGAACCGCACGGAGTTCAAGATTTTGTTTGCGAATCGCACCTCTTCGCAGTATCGCCGAAGAAAAGTGGCTATATCCTCCGTGGTCACATGAGGGCTGTGCATAGCCACCACCAACGGTATATGTTCCTCACCATAGAGGAACTGGAACGAAAGACCGTCGAGTCGATCGTCCCTCTGGTCCGCACCAGACAAGGTTGCATAGATGTTATCGCAACACGCCGTGGCCGTGAAGGTGACGGTATACAGGCCACGGCTTTCCTGGTCATTTAGACACAGGATGTCCTCCCTATTGAGGCGGAAGTAGTCAAGAAGAATCACCTCCGCAATGAAGCGGAGGTTCTTCAACTGACGATGGCTCTCCGACACCTCTATGCGGATGGTATTTCGCATCGACATTTCCCCAGAGGGGAAAGCCCAGGAGAACGGCATCTTCCACACCCAGGGACTAAGCCCCTTCCCCAATAGCAGCAGGGGCTCGGAATCCCGCTATAAAAGCGGAACCCTTACCCAAGGCAGAGGTCGGGGGTACCCTAGGTGCTTCCGAAGCTACAGGTAACGCTCAACGTACCGAAAATGCCTTCTGAGACACAAGGTCCCAGAGACAGGGGGATCGCAACCCGTTGTCCGTGGACTAAGCCCGCTCCCCAATAGCAGCAAGGGGGTGAAGTCCCTCCGTAAGGAGAGACAATCCCCCAAGGCCGAGAAGCGGGGTACCACAGACACCTTCCGACCAGACCAAATGCAGATACTACACTTGATCTTAGCCAAAAGGCCGAGAAGCGATAACCGTGAAAGGGGCGGGCCCAACAAGGTGCCCTTCATGGGCACTATCACTGCTTGCTGTCAGGGAGGCTGCCAGACAATTTTCCATGCACACTCTGGGCTGGGGGGCAGTCAACCACCAGTACACACAGCAGAACCTAAACCCATACCATTATTGCTAAGCAGCAAGACAGGGGCCCATTGCACTCCCACGGGGCCTTTTTAAATGCAATCCATAACCCGGATTTGCCAGGAACCCTTCTTACTCCTCCTACTTGCATGTGACACTGGGCTTAGGATCTGCATAGGAAACACACACACAAGCACACACCTACCTTTGTTGCCTGCAGATGCCTCCTTGGCTGTCCCCAAACGGTATCAAACCAACACCCACGGGAAGCTGTAAGCATAGAGGACATGCCTGCACCCCATTGGACTTACCTGTGTGGGTTAAACCCGGGTTATTTGACAACCTATGGCGGTGATGGTTCTGCTCAGGCAGAGCAGTGCTGATGCTCCTCATAAAGCTGTCGCTGCTGTGAAGGTTCTAGGTGACATCACAAATCCCTATGGTTACATACACAACAAAGCTGGGTTGTTGTTGTTTACACTCTGCAAGGCCTGTGGAAGTGAGTGACATCATAGCACTGTAGTTCTGAGGGTTCTAGATGGATGCAACAATCTCCTGTTGCTTCTATGAAGGCCATAATAGACGACATCACCAAACAGCTCCATAGTCACATACACAGCAAAGGAGAGATGTTGTTTACACCTAGTGATGTCAGTGGTATTGAGTGACATCACAGCACAGTGCTAAGGCTCCTGGGCCTGGACACAGCAGCGGCTGCAATATCTCAACGGAGAATACGTTTATATATATGTGTGTGTGTGCGCGTATATATATATATATATATATATATATATATATATATATATATTTCTCCGCCGAAATCACTTTTAAACCCATTTCCACCTTTTTTTCCCTTCTCTTCCTCTTACTTTTTTTTCACGTTTTTTTACGTTTTTCTCCTTTTCGCCTCTTTTCTGGGCGTATTATTCTTCTTTTTCTTCTTTTTTTTCGTCTAATGCATACCCCATCAGTGCAGCAATGCTTATTCAATACCGCCAGCAGATGGAGACACTGGGGGATAATTTTCTAAGGATTTATACTGATTTTTCCTGTCTGAATTTGTCGCACAGAAAGTTGCAGGCCAAATATGTGTGACATTTCTGCGACTTTAGCTTCTAGAGCATTTTTACAACATTATACATAGGTGCTGAATACATAAAAAGCGACTGTTCAGCGACAGACAAGTCGCATCGGCTGAAAGTAGGCCAGAATGTCAGTCCATGTTGGAGCAGGTTTAGATACAGTCTAAAGTATAGATCTCAAAGTCTGTGCACAGAATTTAGCAAGGGCCTCGCACCTTCTGATGCATCAGGTAGGTGCACAATAGCATAGCCTAACCCTCTGTACTTTGGTCTATATTGATGCGGGACATAGACAGCCAGCTGATGACCAATCCATTAGTGCAATGGATGGCTGGAAGCATTTGTCTTTGCCTTTGCAATACCACAGAAGCAATGCATGGTCAATGTACAGCAATGACACACCTGTGTGAACAGCCAGGAGACCCCCCCCCCCCCCCATGTTATGTTACATAGTTACATAGTTAGTACGGTCGAAAAAAGACATATGTCCATCAAGTTCAACCAGGGAATTAAGGGGTAGGGGTGTGGCGCGATATTGGGGAAGGGATGAGATTTTATATTTCTTCATAAGCATTAATCTTATTTTGTCAATTAGGAACATTCAGCACCCACCCGCTATCAAGGCAGCTGCCTATCATGTCATGCCCTACCTGCACAGGTGTGCTGGCTACTCAAATGATCCAATTAAGGAGGCCATTTAGTCAGCAGCAGCAGAAGTCCTGTGCCTGGACGCTCCAACAGCGGCCAGACACAAGCAGAAGCAGAAGCAGCAGAAGCAGCAGCAGCACCACCTTTTGTTTTTTGGCTGCAGCAGCAGCAAGGCCCACAGGGCTGGCTAGCTAGCAAGCAGGTAGCAATGAAAGTAGGAATCTTTCTTTTTAACCCTGTAAGGGGGTGGTGCACTGTACCCGAAGATACTGCCATATCGGGTCAATGCATAGGGCGATGGAAGCAAGCTTCGAAATCGGCCCCCGTTCTCAAAAATCCATTTAATATATGGTCCCCAGATAGGGGATGTATCAGATATTAAACTGATAAGAACAGATACTACACTTGATCTTAGCCAAAAGGCCGAGAAGCGATAACCGTGAAAGGGGCGGGCCCAACAAGGTGCCCTTCATGGGCACTATCACTGCTTGCTGTCAGGGAGGCTGCCAGACAATTTTCCATGCACACTCTGGGCTGGGGGGCAGTCAACCACCAGTACACACAGCAGAACCTAAACCCATACCATTATTGCTAAGCAGCAAGACAGGGGCCCATTGCACTCCCACGGGGCCTTTTTAAATGCAATCCATAACCCGGATTTGCCAGGAACCCTTCTTACTCCTCCTACTTGCATGTGACACTGGGCTTAGGAT
The DNA here is from genome assembly GCF_029499605.1 of Hyla sarda. NCBI lineage: Eukaryota > Metazoa > Chordata > Amphibia > Anura > Hylidae > Hyla > Hyla sarda. The sequence continues at coordinate 404,673 of NW_026608360.1, forward strand.
CTGCATAGGAAACACACACACAAGCACACACCTACCTTTGTTGCCTGCAGATGCCTCCTTGGCTGTCCCCAAACGGTATCAAACCAACACCCACGGGAAGCTGTAAGCATAGAGGACATGCCTGCACCCCATTGGACTTACCTGTGTGGGTTAAACCCGGGTTATTTGACAACCTATGGCGGTGATGGTTCTGCTCAGGCAGAGCAGTGCTGATGCTCCTCATAAAGCTGTCGCTGCTGTGAAGGTTCTAGGTGACATCACAAATCCCTATGGTTACATACACAACAAAGCTGGGTTGTTGTTGTTTACACTCTGCAAGGCCTGTGGAAGTGAGTGACATCATAGCACTGTAGTTCTGAGGGTTCTAGATGGATGCAACAATCTCCTGTTGCTTCTATGAAGGCCATAATAGACGACATCACCAAACAGCTCCATAGTCACATACACAGCAAAGGAGAGATGTTGTTTACACCTAGTGATGTCAGTGGTATTGAGTGACATCACAGCACAGTGCTAAGGCTCCTGGGCCTGGACACAGCAGCGGCTGCAATATCTCAACGGAGAATACGTTTATATATATGTGTGTGTGTGCGCGTATATATATATATATATATATATATATATATATATATTTCTCCGCCGAAATCACTTTTAAACCCATTTCCACCTTTTTTTCCCTTCTCTTCCTCTTACTTTTTTTTCACGTTTTTTTACGTTTTTCTCCTTTTCGCCTCTTTTCTGGGCGTATTATTCTTCTTTTTCTTCTTTTTTTACGTCTAATGCATACCCCATCAGTGCAGCAATGCTTATTCAATACCGCCAGCAGATGGAGACACTGGGGGATAATTTTCTAAGGATTTATACTGATTTTTCCTGTCTGAATTTGTCGCACAGAAAGTTGCAGGCCAAATATGTGTGACATTTCTGCGACTTTAGCTTCTAGAGCATTTTTACAACATTATACATAGGTGCTGAATACATAAAAAGCGACTGTTCAGCGACAGACAAGTCGCATCGGCTGAAAGTAGGCCAGAATGTCAGTCCATGTTGGAGCAGGTTTAGATACAGTCTAAAGTATAGATCTCAAAGTCTGTGCACAGAATTTAGCAAGGGCCTCGCACCTTCTGATGCATCAGGTAGGTGCACAATAGCATAGCCTAACCCTCTGTACTTTGGTCTATATTGATGCGGGACATAGACAGCCAGCTGATGACCAATCCATTAGTGCAATGGATGGCTGGAAGCATTTGTCTTTGCCTTTGCAATACCACAGAAGCAATGCATGGTCAATGTACAGCAATGACACACCTGTGTGAACAGCCAGGAGACCCCCCCCCCCCCCCCCCATGTTATGTTACATAGTTACATAGTTAGTACGGTCGAAAAAAGACATATGTCCATCAAGTTCAACCAGGGAATTAAGGGGTAGGGGTGTGGCGCGATATTGGGGAAGGGATGAGATTTTATATTTCTTCATAAGCATTAATCTTATTTTGTCAATTAGGAACATTCAGCACCCACCCGCTATCAAGGCAGCTGCCTATCATGTCATGCCCTACCTGCACAGGTGTGCTGGCTACTCAAATGATCCAATTAAGGAGGCCATTTAGTCAGCAGCAGCAGAAGTCCTGTGCCTGGACGCTCCAACAGCGGCCAGACACAAGCAGAAGCAGAAGCAGCAGAAGCAGCAGCAGCACCACCTTTTGTTTTTTGGCTGCAGCAGCAGCAAGGCCCACAGGGCTGGCTAGCTAGCAAGCAGGTAGCAATGAAAGTAGGAATCTTTCTTTTTAACCCTGTAAGGGGGTGGTGCACTGTACCCGAAGATACTGCCATATCGGGTCAATGCATAGGGCGACGGAAGCAAGCTTCGAAATCGGCCCCCGTTCTCAAAAATCCATTTAATATATGGTCCCCAGATAGGGGACGTATCAGATATTAAACTGATAAGAACAGATACTACACTTGATCTTAGCCAAAAGGCCGAGAAGCGATAACCGTGAAAGGGGCGGGCCCAACAAGGTGCCCTTCATGGGCACTATCACTGCTTGCTGTCAGGGAGGCTGCCAGACAATTTTCCATGCACACTCTGGGCTGGGGGGCAGTCAACCACCAGTACACACAGCAGAACCTAAACCCATACCATTATTGCTAAGCAGCAAGACAGGGGCCCATTGCACTCCCACGGGGCCTTTTTAAATGCAATCCATAACCCGGATTTGCCAGGAACCCTTCTTACTCCTCCTACTTGCATGTGACACTGGGCTTAGGATCTGCATAGGAAACACACACACAAGCACACACCTACCTTTGTTGCCTGCAGATGCCTCCTTGGCTGTCCCCAAACGGTATCAAACCAACACCCACGGGAAGCTGTAAGCATAGAGGACATGCCTGCACCCCATTGGACTTACCTGTGTGGGTTAAACCCGGGTTATTTGACAACCTATGGCGGTGATGGTTCTGCTCAGGCAGAGCAGTGCTGATGCTCCTCATAAAGCTGTCGCTGCTGTGAAGGTTCTAGGTGACATCACAAATCCCTATGGTTACATACACAACAAAGCTGGGTTGTTGTTGTTTACACTCTGCAAGGCCTGTGGAAGTGAGTGACATCATAGCACTGTAGTTCTGAGGGTTCTAGATGGATGCAACAATCTCCTGTTGCTTCTATGAAGGCCATAATAGACGACATCACCAAACAGCTCCATAGTCACATACACAGCAAAGGAGAGATGTTGTTTACACCTAGTGATGTCAGTGGTATTGAGTGACATCACAGCACAGTGCTAAGGCTCCTGGGCCTGGACACAGCAGCGGCTGCAATATCTCAACGGAGAATACGTTTATATATATGTGTGTGTGTGCGCGTATATATATATATATATATATATATATATATATATATATATATATATTTCTCCGCCGAAATCACTTTTAAACCCATTTCCACCTTTTTTTCCCTTCTCTTCCTCTTACTTTTTTTTCACGTTTTTTTACGTTTTTCTCCTTTTCGCCTCTTTTCTGGGCGTATTATTCTTCTTTTTCTTCTTTTTTTTCGTCTAATGCATACCCCATCAGTGCAGCAATGCTTATTCAATACCGCCAGCAGATGGAGACACTGGGGGATAATTTTCTAAGGATTTATACTGATTTTTCCTGTCTGAATTTGTCGCACAGAAAGTTGCAGGCCAAATATGTGTGACATTTCTGCGACTTTAGCTTCTAGAGCATTTTTACAACATTATACATAGGTGCTGAATACATAAAAAGCGACTGTTCAGCGACAGACAAGTCGCATCGGCTGAAAGTAGGCCAGAATGTCAGTCCATGTTGGAGCAGGTTTAGATACAGTCTAAAGTATAGATCTCAAAGTCTGTGCACAGAATTTAGCAAGGGCCTCGCACCTTCTGATGCATCAGGTAGGTGCACAATAGCATAGCCTAACCCTCTGTACTTTGGTCTATATTGATGCGGGACATAGACAGCCAGCTGATGACCAATCCATTAGTGCAATGGATGGCTGGAAGCATTTGTCTTTGCCTTTGCAATACCACAGAAGCAATGCATGGTCAATGTACAGCAATGACACACCTGTGTGAACAGCCAGGAGACCCCCCCCCCCCCCCCCATGTTATGTTACATAGTTACATAGTTAGTACGGTCGAAAAAAGACATATGTCCATCAAGTTCAACCAGGGAATTAAGGGGTAGGGGTGTGGCGTGATATTGGGGAAGGGATGAGATTTTATATTTCTTCATAAGCATTAATCTTATTTTGTCAATTAGGAACATTCAGCACCCACCCGCTATCAAGGCAGCTGCCTATCATGTCATGCCCTACCTGCACAGGTGTGCTGGCTACTCAAATGATCCAATTAAGGAGGCCATTTAGTCAGCAGCAGCAGAAGTCCTGTGCCTGGACGCTCCAACAGCGGCCAGACACAAGCAGAAGCAGAAGCAGCAGAAGCAGCAGCAGCACCACCTTTTGTTTTTTGGCTGCAGCAGCAGCAAGGCCCACAGGGCTGGCTAGCTGGCTAGCCAGCAAGCAGGTAGCAATGAAAGTAGGAATCTTTCTTTTTAACCCTGTAAGGGGGTGGTGCACTGTACCCGAAGATACTGCCATATCGGGTCAATGCATAGGGCGACGGAAGCAAGCTTCGAAATCGGCCCCCGTTCTCAAAAATCCATTTAATATATGGTCCCCAGATAGGGGACGTATCAGATATTAAACTGATAAGAACAGATACTACACTTGATCTTAGCCAAAAGGCCGAGAAGCGATAACCGTGAAAGGGGCGGGCCCAACAAGGTGCCCTTCATGGGCACTATCACTGCTTGCTGTCAGGGAGGCTGCCAGACAATTTTCCATGCACACTCTGGGCTGGGGGGCAGTCAACCACCAGTACACACAGCAGAACCTAAACCCATACCATTATTGCTAAGCAGCAAGACAGGGGCCCATTGCACTCCCACGGGGCCTTTTTAAATGCAATCCATAACCCGGATTTGCCAGGAACCCTTCTTACTCCTCCTACTTGCATGTGACACTGGGCTTAGGATCTGCATAGGAAACACACACACAAGCACACACCTACCTTTGTTGCCTGCAGATGCCTCCTTGGCTGTCCCCAAACGGTATCAAACCAACACCCACGGGAAGCTGTAAGCATAGAGGACATGCCTGCACCCCATTGGACTTACCTGTGTGGGTTAAACCCGGGTTATTTGACAACCTATGGCGGTGATGGTTCTGCTCAGGCAGAGCAGTGCTGATGCTCCTCATAAAGCTGTCGCTGCTGTGAAGGTTCTAGGTGACATCACAAATCCCTATGGTTACATACACAACAAAGCTGGGTTGTTGTTGTTTACACTCTGCAAGGCCTGTGGAAGTGAGTGACATCATAGCACTGTAGTTCTGAGGGTTCTAGATGGATGCAACAATCTCCTGTTGCTTCTATGAAGGCCATAATAGACGACATCACCAAACAGCTCCATAGTCACATACACAGCAAAGGAGAGATGTTGTTTACACCTAGTGATGTCAGTGGTATTGAGTGACATCACAGCACAGTGCTAAGGCTCCTGGGCCTGGACACAGCAGCGGCTGCAATATCTCAACGGAGAATACGTTTATATATATGTGTGTGTGTGCGCGTATATATATATATATATATATATATATATATATATATATATATATATATTTCTCCGCCGAAATCACTTTTAAACCCATTTCCACCTTTTTTTCCCTTCTCTTCCTCTTACTTTTTTTTCACGTTTTTTTACGTTTTTCTCCTTTTCGCCTCTTTTCTGGGCGTATTATTCTTCTTTTTCTTCTTTTTTTTCGTCTAATGCATACCCCATCAGTGCAGCAATGCTTATTCAATACCGCCAGCAGATGGAGACACTGGGGGATAATTTTCTAAGGATTTATACTGATTTTTCCTGTCTGAATTTGTCGCACAGAAAGTTGCAGGCCAAATATGTGTGACATTTCTGCGACTTTAGCTTCTAGAGCATTTTTACAACATTATACATAGGTGCTGAATACATAAAAAGCGACTGTTCAGCGACAGACAAGTCGCATCGGCTGAAAGTAGGCCAGAATGTCAGTCCATGTTGGAGCAGGTTTAGATACAGTCTAAAGTATAGATCTCAAAGTCTGTGCACAGAATTTAGCAAGGGCCTCGCACCTTCTGATGCATCAGGTAGGTGCACAATAGCATAGCCTAACCCTCTGTACTTTGGTCTATATTGATGCGGGACATAGACAGCCAGCTGATGACCAATCCATTAGTGCAATGGATGGCTGGAAGCATTTGTCTTTGCCTTTGCAATACCACAGAAGCAATGCATGGTCAATGTACAGCAATGACACACCTGTGTGAACAGCCAGGAGACCCCCCCCCCCCCCCATGTTATGTTACATAGTTACATAGTTAGTACGGTCGAAAAAAGACATATGTCCATCAAGTTCAACCAGGGAATTAAGGGGTAGGGGTGTGGCGTGATATTGGGGAAGGGATGAGATTTTATATTTCTTCATAAGCATTAATCTTATTTTGTCAATTAGGAACATTCAGCACCCACCCGCTATCAAGGCAGCTGCCTATCATGTCATGCCCTACCTGCACAGGTGTGCTGGCTACTCAAATGATCCAATTAAGGAGGCCATTTAGTCAGCAGCAGCAGAAGTCCTGTGCCTGGACGCTCCAACAGCGGCCAGACACAAGCAGAAGCAGAAGCAGCAGAAGCAGCAGCAGCACCACCTTTTGTTTTTTGGCTGCAGCAGCAGCAAGGCCCACAGGGCTGGCTAGCTGGCTAGCCAGCAAGCAGGTAGCAATGAAAGTAGGAATCTTTCTTTTTAACCATGTAAGGGGGTGGTGCACTGTACCCGAAGATACTGCCATATCGGGTCAATGCATAGGGCGACGGAAGCAAGCTTCGAAATCGGCCCCCGTTCTCAAAAATCCATTTAATATATGGTCCCCAGATAGGGGACGTATCAGATATTAAACTGATAAGAACAGATACTACACTTGATCTTAGCCAAAAGGCCGAGAAGCGATAACCGTGAAAGGGGCGGGCCCAACAAGGTGCCCTTCATGGGCACTATCACTGCTTGCTGTCAGGGAGGCTGCCAGACAATTTTCCATGCACACTCTGGGCTGGGGGGCAGTCAACCACCAGTACACACAGCAGAACCTAAACCCATACCATTATTGCTAAGCAGCAAGACAGGGGCCCATTGCACTCCCACGGGGCCTTTTTAAATGCAATCCATAACCCGGATTTGCCAGGAACCCTTCTTACTCCTCCTACTTGCATGTGACACTGGGCTTAGGATCTGCATAGGAAACACACACACAAGCACACACCTACCTTTGTTGCCTGCAGATGCCTCCTTGGCTGTCCCCAAACGGTATCAAACCAACAGCCACGGGAAGCTGTAAGCATAGAGGACATGCCTGCACCCCATTGGACTTACCTGTGTGGGTTAAACCCGGGTTATTTGACAACCTATGGCGGTGATGGTTCTGCTCAGGCAGAGCAGTGCTGATGCTCCTCATAAAGCTGTCGCTGCTGTGAAGGTTCTAGGTGACATCACAAATCCCTATGGTTACATACACAACAAAGCTGGGTTGTTGTTGTTTACACTCTGCAAGGCCTGTGGAAGTGAGTGACATCATAGCACTGTAGTTCTGAGGGTTCTAGATGGATGCAACAATCTCCTGTTGCTTCTATGAAGGCCATAATAGACGACATCACCAAACAGCTCCATAGTCACATACACAGCAAAGGAGAGATGTTGTTTACACCTAGTGATGTCAGTGGTATTGAGTGACATCACAGCACAGTGCTAAGGCTCCTGGGCCTGGACACAGCAGCGGCTGCAATATCTCAACGGAGAATACGTTTATATATATGTGTGTGTGTGCGCGTATATATATATATATATATATATATATATATATATATATATTTCTCCGCCGAAATCACTTTTAAACCCATTTCCACCTTTTTTTCCCTTCTCTTCCTCTTACTTTCTTTTTTTTCACGTTTTTTTACATTTTTCTCCTTTTCGCCTCTTTTCTGGGCGTATTATTCTTCTTTTTCTTCTTTTTTTTCGTCTAATGCATACCCCATCAGTGCAGCAATGCTTATTCAATACCGCCAGCAGATGGAGACACTGGGGGATAATTTTCTAAGGATTTATACTGATTTTTCCTGTCTGAATTTGTCGCACAGAAAGTTGCAGGCCAAATATGTGTGACATTTCTGCGACTTTAGCTTCTTAGAGCATTTTTACAACATTATACATAGGTGCTGAATACATAAAAAAGCGACTGTTCAGCGACAGACAAGTCGCATCGGCTGAAAGTAGGCCAGAATGTCAGTCCATGTTGGAGCAGGTTTAGATACAGTCTAAAGTATAGATCTCAAAGTCTGTGCACAGAATTTAGCAAGGGCCTCGCACCTTCTGATGCATCAGGTAGGTGCACAATAGCATAGCCTAACCCTCTGTACTTTGGTCTATATTGATGCGGGACATAGACAGCCAGCTGATGACCAATCCATTAGTGCAATGGATGGCTGGAAGCATTTGTCTTTTGCCTTTGCAATACCACAGAAGCAATGCATGGTCAATGTACAGCAATGACACACCTGTGTGAACAGCCAGGAGACCCCCCCCCCCCCCCCCATGTTATGTTACATAGTTACATAGTTAGTACGGTCGAAAAAAGACATATGTCCATCAAGTTCAACCAGGGAATTAAGGGGTAGGGGTGTGGCGCGATATTGGGGAAGGGATGAGATTTTATATTTCTTCATAAGCATTAATCTTATTTTGTCAATTAGGAACATTCAGCACCCACCCGCTATCAAGGCAGCTGCCTATCATGTCATGCCCTACCTGCACAGGTGTGCTGGCTACTCAAATGATCCAATTAAGGAGGCCATTTAGTCAGCAGCAGCAGAAGTCCTGTGCCTGGACGCTCCAACAGCGGCCAGACACAAGCAGAAGCAGAAGCAGCAGAAGCAGACGCAGCACCACCTTTTGTTTTTTGGCTGCAGCAGCAGCAAGGCCCACAGGGCTGGCTAGCTGGCTAGCCAGCAAGCAGGTAGCAATGAAAGTAGGAATCTTTCTTTTTAACCCTGTAAGGGGGTGGTGCACTGTACCCGAAGATACTGCCATATCGGGTCAATGCATAGGGCGACGGAAGCAAGCTTCGAAATCGGCCCCCGTTCTCAAAAATCCATTTAATATATGGTCCCCAGATAGGGGACGTATCAGATATTAAACTGATAAGAACAGATACTACACTTGATCTTAGCCAAAAGGCCGAGAAGCGATAACCGTGAAAGGGGCGGGCCCAACAAGGTGCCCTTCATGGGCACTATCACTGCTTGCTGTCAGGGAGGCTGCCAGACAATTTTCCATGCACACTCTGGGCTGGGGGGCAGTCAACCACCAGTACACACAGCAGAACCTAAACCCATACCATTATTGCTAAGCAGCAAGACAGGGGCCCATTGCACTCCCACGGGGCCTTTTTAAATGCAATCCATAACCCGGATTTGCCAGGAACCCTTCTTACTCCTCCTACTTGCATGTGACACTGGGCTTAGGATCTGCATAGGAAACACACACACAAGCACACACCTACCTTTGTTGCCTGCAGATGCCTCCTTGGCTGTCCCCAAACGGTATCAAACCAACACCCACGGGAAGCTGTAAGCATAGAGGACATGCCTGCACCCCATTGGACTTACCTGTGTGGGTTAAACCCGGGTTATTTGACAACCTATGGCGGTGATGGTTCTGCTCAGGCAGAGCAGTGCTGATGCTCCTCATAAAGCTGTCGCTGCTGTGAAGGTTCTAGGTGACATCACAAATCCCTATGGTTACATACACAACAAAGCTGGGTTGTTGTTGTTTACACTCTGCAAGGCCTGTGGAAGTGAGTGACATCATAGCACTGTAGTTCTGAGGGTTCTAGATGGATGCAACAATCTCCTATTGCTTCTATGAAGGCCATAATAGACGACATCACCAAACAGCTCCATAGTCACATACACAGCAAAGGAGAGATGTTGTTTACACCTAGTGATGTCAGTGGTATTGAGTGACATCACAGCACAGTGCTAAGGCTCCTGGGCCTGGACACAGCAGCGGCTGCAATATCTCAACGGAGAATACGTTTATATATATGTGTGTGTGTGCGCGTATATATATATATATATATATATATATATATATATTTCTCCGCCGAAATCACTTTTAAACCCATTTCCACCTTTTTTTCCCTTCTCTTCCTCTTACTTTTTTTTCAAGTTTTTTTACGTTTTTCTCCTTTTCGCCTCTTTTCTGGGCGTATTATTCTTCTTTTTCTTCTTTTTTTTCGTCTAATGCATACCCCATCAGTGCAGCAATGCTTATTCAATACCGCCAGCAGATGGAGACACTGGGGGATAATTTTCTAAGGATTTATACTGATTTTTCCTGTCTGAATTTGTCGCACAGAAAGTTGCAGGCCAAATATGTGTGACATTTCTGCGACTTTAGCTTCTAGAGCATTTTTACAACATTATACATAGGTGCTGAATACATAAAAAGCGACTGTTCAGCGACAGACAAGTCGCATCGGCTGAAAGTAGGCCAGAATGTCAGTCCATGTTGGAGCAGGTTTAGATACAGTCTAAAGTATAGATCTCAAAGTCTGTGCACAGAATTTAGCAAGGGCCTCGCACCTTCTGATGCATCAGGTAGGTGCACAATAGCATAGCCTAACCCTCTGTACTTTGGTCTATATTGATGCGGGACATAGACAGCCAGCTGATGACCAATCCATTAGTGCAATGGATGGCTGGAAGCATTTGTCTTTGCCTTTGCAATACCACAGAAGCAATGCATGGTCAATGTACAGCAATGACACACCTGTGTGAACAGCCAGGAGACCCCCCCCCCCCCCCCATGTTATGTTACATAGTTACATAGTTAGTACGGTCGAAAAAAGACATATGTCCATCAAGTTCAACCAGGGAATTAAGGGGTAGGGGTGTGGCGCGATATTGGGGAAGGGATGAGATTTTATATTTCTTCATAAGCATTAATCTTATTTTGTCAATTAGGAACATTCAGCACCCACCCGCTATCAAGGCAGCTGCCTATCATGTCATGCCCTACCTGCACAGGTGTGCTGGCTACTCAAATGATCCAATTAAGGAGGCCATTTAGTCAGCAGCAGCAGAAGTCCTGTGCCTGGACGCTCCAACAGCGGCCAGACACAAGCAGAAGCAGAAGCAGCAGAAGCAGCAGCAGCACCACCTTTTGTTTTTTGGCTGCAGCAGCAGCAAGGCCCACAGGGCTGGCTAGCTGGCTAGCCAGCAAGCAGGTAGCAATGAAAGTAGGAATCTTTCTTTTTAACCCTGTAAGGGGGTGGTGCACTGTACCCGAAGATACTGCCATATCGGGTCAATGCATAGGGTGACGGAAGCAAGCTTCGAAATCGGCCCCCGTTCTCAAAAATCCATTTAATATATGGTCCCCAGATAGGGGACGTATCAGATATTAAACTGATAAGAACAGATACTACACTTGATCTTAGCCAAAAGGCCGAGAAGCGATAACCGTGAAAGGGGCGGGCCCAACAAGGTGCCCTTCATGGGCACTATCACTGCTTGCTGTCAGGGAGGCTGCCAGACAATTTTCCATGCACACTCTGGGCTGGGGGGCAGTCAACCACCAGTACACACAGCAGAACCTAAACCCATACCATTATTGCTAAGCAGCAAGACAGGGGCCCATTGCACTCCCACGGGGCCTTTTTAAATGCAATCCATAACCCGGATTTGCCAGGAACCCTTCTTACTCCTCCTACTTGCATGTGACACTGGGCTTAGGATCTGCATAGGAAACACACACACAAGCACACACCTACCTTTGTTGCCTGCAGATGCCTCCTTGGCTGTCCCCAAACGGTATCAAACCAACACCCACGGGAAGCTGTAAGCATAGAGGACATGCCTGCACCCCATTGGACTTACCTGTGTGGGTTAAACCCGGGTTATTTGACAACCTATGGCGGTGATGGTTCTGCTCAGGCAGAGCAGTGCTGATGCTCCTCATAAAGCTGTCGCTGCTGTGAAGGTTCTAGGTGACATCACAAATCCCTATGGTTACATACACAACAAAGCTGGGTTGTTGTTGTTTACACTCTGCAAGGCCTGTGGAAGTGAGTGACATCATAGCACTGTAGTTCTGAGGGTTCTAGATGGATGCAACAATCTCCTGTTGCTTCTATGAAGGCCATAATAGACGACATCACCAAACAGCTCCATAGTCACATACACAGCAAAGGAGAGATGTTGTTTACACCTAGTGATGTCAGTGGTATTGAGTGACATCACAGCACAGTGCTAAGGCTCCTGGGCCTGGACACAGCAGCGGCTGCAATATCTCAACGGAGAATACGTTTATATATATGTGTGTGTGTGCGCGTATATATATATATATATATATATATATATATATATATATATATATATATATATATTTCTCCGCCGAAATCACTTTTAAACCCATTTCCACCTTTTTTTCCCTTCTCTTCCTCTTACTTTTTTTTCACGTTTTTTTACGTTTTTCTCCTTTTCGCCTCTTTTCTGGGCGTATTATTCTTCTTTTTCTTCTTTTTTTTCGTCTAATGCATACCCCATCAGTGCAGCAATGCTTATTCAATACCGCCAGCAGATGGAGACACTGGGGGATAATTTTCTAAGGATTTATACTGATTTTTCCTATCTGAATTTGTCGCACAGAAAGTTGCAGGCCAAATATGTGTGACATTTCTGCGACTTTAGCTTCTAGAGCATTTTTACAACATTATACATAGGTGCTGAATACATAAAAAGCGACTGTTCAGCGACAGACAAGTCGCATCGGCTGAAAGTAGGCCAGAATGTCAGTCCATGTTGGAGCAGGTTTAGATACAGTCTAAAGTATAGATCTCAAAGTCTGTGCACAGAATTTAGCAAGGGCCTCGCACCTTCTGATGCATCAGGTAGGTGCACAATAGCATAGCCTAACCCTCTGTACTTTGGTCTATATTGATGCGGGACATAGACAGCCAGCTGATGACCAATCCATTAGTGCAATGGATGGCTGGAAGCATTTGTCTTTGCCTTTGCAATACCACAGAAGCAATGCATGGTCAATGTACAGCAATGACACACCTGTGTGAACAGCCAGGAGACCCCCCCCCCCCCCATGTTATGTTACATAGTTACATAGTTAGTACGGTCGAAAAAAGACATATGTCCATCAAGTTCAACCAGGGAATTAAGGGGTAGGGGTGTGGCGCGATATTGGGGAAGGGATGAGATTTTATATTTCTTCATAAGCATTAATCTTATTTTGTCATTTAGGAACATTCAGCACCCACCCGCTATCAAGGCAGCTGCCTATCATGTCATGCCCTACCTGCACAGGTGTGCTGGCTACTCAAATGATCCAATTAAGGAGGCCATTTAGTCAGCAGCAGCAGAAGTCCTGTGCCTGGACGCTCCAACAGCGGCCAGACACAAGCAGAAGCAGAAGCAGCAGAAGCAGCAGCAGCACCACCTTTTGTTTTTTGGCTGCAGCAGCAGCAAGGCCCACAGGGCTGGCTAGCTGGCTAGCCAGCAAGCAGGTAGCAATGAAAGTAGGAATCTTTCTTTTTAACCCTGTAAGGGGGTGGTGCACTGTACCCGAAGATACTGCCATATCGGGTCAATGCATAGGGCGACGGAAGCAAGCTTCGAAATCGGCCCCCGTTCTCAAAAATCCATTTAATATATGGTCCCCAGATAGGGGACGTATCAGATATTAAACTGATAAGAACAGATACTACACTTGATCTTAGCCAAAAGGCCGAGAAGCGATAACCGTGAAAGGGGCGGGCCCAACAAGGTGCCCTTCATGGGCACTATCACTGCTTGCTGTCAGGGAGGCTGCCAGACAATTTTCCATGCACACTCTGGGCTGGGGGGCAGTCAACCACCAGTACACACAGCAGAACCTAAACCCATACCATTATTGCTAAGCAGCAAGACAGGGGCCCATTGCACTCCCACGGGGCCTTTTTAAATGCAATCCATAACCCGGATTTGCCAGGAACCCTTCTTACTCCTCCTACTTGCATGTGACACTGGGCTTAGGATCTGCATAGGAAACACACACACAAGCACACACCTACCTTTGTTGCCTGCAGATGCCTCCTTGGCTGTCCCCAAACGGTATCAAACCAACACCCACGGGAAGCTGTAAGCATAGAGGACATGCCTGCACCCCATTGGACTTACCTGTGTGGGTTAAACCCGGGTTATTTGACAACCTATGGCGGTGATGGTTCTGCTCAGGCAGAGCAGTGCTGATGCTCCTCATAAAGCTGTCGCTGCTGTGAAGGTTCTAGGTGACATCACAAATCCCTATGGTTACATACACAACAAAGCTGGGTTGTTGTTGTTTACACTCTGCAAGGCCTGTGGAAGTGAGTGACATCATAGCACTGTAGTTCTGAGGGTTCTAGATGGATGCAACAATCTCCTGTTGCTTCTATGAAGGCCATAATAGACGACATCACCAAACAGCTCCATAGTCACATACACAGCAAAGGAGAGATGTTGTTTACACCTAGTGATGTCAGTGGTATTGAGTGACATCACAGCACAGTGCTAAGGCTCCTGGGCCTGGACACAGCAGCGGCTGCAATATCTCAACGGAGAATACGTTTATATATATGTGTGTGTGTGCACGTATATATATATATATATATATATATATATATATATATATATATATATATATATATATTTCTCCGCCGAAATCACTTTTAAACCCATTTCCACCTTTTTTTCCCTTCTCTTCCTCTTACTTTTTTTTCACGTTTTTTTACGTTTTTCTCCTTTTCGCCTCTTTTCTGGGCGTATTATTCTTCTTTTTCTTCTTTTTTTTCGTCTAATGCATACCCCATCAGTGCAGCAATGCTTATTCAATACCGCCAGCAGATGGAGACACTGGGGGATAATTTTCTAAGGATTTATACTGATTTTTCCTGTCTGAATTTGTCGCACAGAAAGTTGCAGGCCAAATATGTGTGACATTTCTGCGACTTTAGCTTCTAGAGCATTTTTACAACATTATACATAGGTGCTGAATACATAAAAAGCGACTGTTCAGCGACAGACAAGTCGCATCGGCTGAAAGTAGGCCAGAATGTCAGTCCATGTTGGAGCAGGTTTAGATACAGTCTAAAGTATAGATCTCAAAGTCTGTGCACAGAATTTAGCAAGGGCCTCGCACCTTCTGATGCATCAGGTAGGTGCACAATAGCATAGCCTAACCCTCTGTACTTTGGTCTATATTGATGCGGGACATAGACAGCCAGCTGATGACCAATCCATTAGTGCAATGGATGGCTGGAAGCATTTGTCTTTGCCTTTGCAATACCACAGAAGCAATGCATGGTCAATGTACAGCAATGACACACCTGTGTGAACAGCCAGGAGACCCCCCCCCCCCCCCATGTTATGTTACATAGTTACATAGTTAGTACGGTCGAAAAAAGACATATGTCCATCAAGTTCAACCAGGGAATTAAGGGGTAGGGGTGTGGCGCGATATTGGGGAAGGGATGAGATTTTATATTTCTTCATAAGCATTAATCTTATTTTGTCAATTAGGAACATTCAGCACCCACCCGCTATCAAGGCAGCTGCCTATCATGTCATGCCCTACCTGCACAGGTGTGCTGGCTACTCAAATGATCCAATTAAGGAGGCCATTTAGTCAGCAGCAGCAGAAGTCCTGTGCCTGGACGCTCCAACAGCGGCCAGACACAAGCAGAAGCAGCAGAAGCAGCAGCAGCACCACCTTTTGTTTTTTGGCTGCAGCAGCAGCAAGGCCCACAGGGCTGGCTAGCTGGCTAGCCAGCAAGCAGGTAGCAATGAAAGTAGGAATCTTTCTTTTTAACCCTGTAAGGGGGTGGTGCACTGTACCCGAAGATACTGCCATATCGGGTCAATGCATAGGGCGACGGAAGCAAGCTTCGAAATCGGCCCCCGTTCTCAAAAATCCATTTAATATATGGTCCCCAGATAGGGGACGTATCAGATATTAAACTGATAAGAACAGATACTACACTTGATCTTAGCCAAAAGGCCGAGAAGCGATAACCGTGAAAGGGGCGGGCCCAACAAGGTGCCCTTCATGGGCACTATCACTGCTTGCTGTCAGGGAGGCTGCCAGACAATTTTCCATGCACACTCTGGGCTGGGGGGCAGTCAACCACCAGTACACACAGCAGAACCTAAACCCATACCATTATTGCTAAGCAGCAAGACAGGGGCCCATTGCACTCCCTCGGGGCCTTTTTAAATGCAATCCATAACCCGGATTTGCCAGGAACCCTTCTTACTCCTCCTACTTGCATGTGACACTGGGCTTAGGATCTGCATAGGAAACACACACACAAGCACACACCTACCTTTGTTGCCTGCAGATGCCTCCTTGGCTGTCCCCAAACGGTATCAAACCAACACCCACGGGAAGCTGTAAGCATAGAGGACATGCCTGCACCCCATTCGACTTACCTGTGTGGGTTAAACCCGGGTTATTTGACAACCTATGGCGGTGATGGTTCTGCTCAGGCAGAGCAGTGCTGATGCTCCTCATAAAGCTGTCGCTGCTGTGAAGGTTCTAGGTGACATCACAAATCCCTATGGTTACATACACAACAAAGCTGGGTTGTTGTTGTTTACACTCTGCAAGGCCTGTGGAAGTGAGTGACATCATAGCACTGTAGTTCTGAGGGTTCTAGATGGATGCAACAATCTCCTGTTGCTTCTATGAAGGCCATAATAGACGACATCACCAAACAGCTCCATAGTCACATACACAGCAAAGGAGAGATGTTGTTTACACCTAGTGATGTCAGTGGTATTGAGTGACATCACAGCACAGTGCTAAGGCTCCTGGGCCTGGACACAGCAGCGGCTGCAATATCTCAACGGAGAATACGTTTATATATATGTGTGTGTGTGCGCGTATGTATATATATATATATATATATATATATATATATTTCTTCGCCGAAATCACTTTTAAACCCATTTCCACCTTTTTTTCCCTTCTCTTCCTCTTACTTTTTTTTCACGTTTTTTTACGTTTTTCTCCTTTTCGCCTCTTTTCTGGGCGTATTATTCTTCTTTTTCTTCTTTTTTTTCGTCTAATGCATACCCCATCAGTGCAGCAATGCTTATTCAATACCGCCAGCAGATGGAGACACTGGGGGATAATTTTCTAAGGATTTATACTGATTTTTCCTGTCTGAATTTGTCGCACAGAAAGTTGCAGGCCAAATATGTGTGACATTTCTGCGACTTTAGCTTCTAGAGCATTTTTACAACATTATACATAGGTGCTGAATACATAAAAAGCGACTGTTCAGCGACAGACAAGTCGCATCGGCTGAAAGTAGGCCAGAATGTCAGTCCATGTTGGAGCAGGTTTAGATACAGTCTAAAGTATAGATCTCAAAGTCTGTGCACAGAATTTAGCAAGGGCCTCGCACCTTCTGATGCATCAGGTAGGTGTACAATAGCATAGCCTAACCCTCTGTACTTTGGTCTATATTGATGCGGGACATAGACAGCCAGCTGATGACCAATCCATTAGTGCAATGGATGGCTGGAAGCATTTGTCTTTGCCTTTGCAATACCACAGAAGCAATGCATGGTCAATGTACAGCAATGACACACCTGTGTGAACAGCCAGGAGACCCCCCCCCCCCCCATGTTATGTTACATAGTTACATAGTTAGTACGGTCGAAAAAAGACATATGTCCATCAAGTTCAACCAGGGAATTAAGGGGTAGGGGTGTGGCGCGATATTGTGGAAGGGATGAGATTTTATATTTCTTCATAAGCATTAATCTTATTTTGTCAATTAGGAACATTCAGCACCCACCCGCTATCAAGGCAGCTGCCTATCATGTCATGCCCTACCTGCACAGGTGTGCTGGCTACTCAAATGATCCAATTAAGGAGGCCATTTAGTCAGCAGCAGCAGAAGTCCTGTGCCTGGACGCTCCAACAGCGGCCAGACACAAGCAGAAGCAGAAGCAGCAGAAGCAGCAGCAGCACCACCTTTTGTTTTTTGGCTGCAGCAGCAGCAAGGCCCACAGGGCTGGCTAGCTGGCTAGCCAGCAAGCAGGTAGCAATGAAAGTAGGAATCTTTCTTTTTAACCCTGTAAGGGGGTGGTGCACTGTACCCGAAGATACTGCCATATCGGGTCAATGCATAGGGCGACGGAAGCAAGCTTCGAAATCGGCCCCCGTTCTCAAAAATCCATTTAATATATGGTCCCCAGATAGGGGACGTATCAGATATTAAACTGATAAGAACAGATACTACACTTGATCTTAGCCAAAAGGCCGAGAAGCGATAACCGTGAAAGGGGCGGGCCCAACAAGGTGCCCTTCATGGGCACTATCACTGCTTGCTGTCAGGGAGGCTGCCAGACAATTTTCCATGCACACTCTGGGCTGGGGGGCAGTCAACCACCAGTACACACAGCAGAACCTAAACCCATACCATTATTGCTAAGCAGCAAGACAGGGGCCCATTGCACTCCCACGGGGCCTTTTTAAATGCAATCCATAACCCGGATTTGCCAGGAACCCTTCTTACTCCTCCTACTTGCATGTGACACTGGGCTTAGGATCTGCATAGGAAACACACACACAAGCACACACCTACCTTTGTTGCCTGCAGATGCCTCCTTGGCTGTCCCCAAACGGTATCAAACCAACACCCACGGGAAGCTGTAAGCATAGAGGACATGCCTGCACCCCATTGGACTTACCTGTGTGGGTTAAACCCGGGTTATTTGACAACCTATGGCGGTGATGGTTCTGCTCAGGCAGAGCAGTGCTGATGCTCCTCATAAAGCTGTCGCTGCTGTGAAGGTTCTAGGTGACATCACAAATCCCTATGGTTACATACACAACAAAGCTGGGTTGTTGTTGTTTACACTCTGCAAGGCCTGTGGAAGTGAGTGACATCATAGCACTGTAGTTCTGAGGGTTCTAGATGGATGCAACAATCTCCTGTTGCTTCTATGAAGGCCATAATAGACGACATCACCAAACAGCTCCATAGTCACATACACAGCAAAGGAGAGATGTTGTTTACACCTAGTGATGTCAGTGGTATTGAGTGACATCACAGCACAGTGCTAAGGCTCCTGGGCCTGGACACAGCAGCGGCTGCAATATCTCAACGGAGAATACGTTTATATATATGTGTGTGTGTGCGCGTATATATATATATATATATATATATATATATATATATATATTTCTCCGCCGAAATCACTTTTAAACCCATTTCCACCTTTTTTCCCTTCTCTTCCTCTTACTTTTTTTTCACGTTTTTTTTACGTTTTTCTCCTTTTCGCCTCTTTTCTGGGCGTATTATTCTTCTTTTTCTTCTTTTTTTTCGTCTAATGCATACCCCATCAGTGCAGCAATGCTTATTCAATACCGCCAGCAGATGGAGACACTGGGGGATAATTTTCTAAGGATTTATACTGATTTTTCCTGTCTGAATTTGTCACACAGAAAGTTGCAGGCCAAATATGTGTGACATTTCTGCGACTTTAGCTTCTAGAGCATTTTTACAACATTATACATAGGTGCTGAATACATAAAAAGCGACTGTTCAGCGACAGACAAGTCGCATCGGCTGAAAGTAGGCCAGAATGTCAGTCCATGTTGGAGCAGGTTTAGATACAGTCTAAAGTATAGATCTCAAAGTCTGTGCACAGAATTTAGCAAGGGCCTCGCACCTTCTGATGCATCAGGTAGGTGCACAATAGCATAGCCTAACCCTCTGTACTTTGGTCTATATTGATGCGGGACATAGACAGCCAGCTGATGACCAATCCATTAGTGCAATGGATGGCTGGAAGCATTTGTCTTTGCCTTTGCAATACCACAGAAGCAATGCATGGTCAATGTACAGCAATGACACACCTGTGTGAACAGCCAGGAGACCCCCCCCCCCCATGTTATGTTACATAGTTACATAGTTAGTACGGTCGAAAAAAGACATATGTCCATCAAGTTCAACCAGGGAATTAAGGGGTAGGGGTGTGGCGCGATATTGGGGAAGGGATGAGATTTTATATTTCTTCATAAGCATTAATCTTATTTTGTCAATTAGGAACATTCAGCACCCACCCGCTATCAAGGCAGCTGCCTATCATGTCATGCCCTACCTGCACAGGTGTGCTGGCTACTCAAATGATCCAATTAAGGAGGCCATTTAGTCAGCAGCAGCAGAAGTCCTGTGCCTGGACGCTCCAACAGCGGCCAGACACAAGCAGAAGCAGAAGCAGCAGAAGCAGCAGCAGCACCACCTTTTGTTTTTTGGCTGCAGCAGCAGCAAGGCCCACAGGGCTGGCTAGCTGGCTAGCCAGCAAGCAGGTAGCAATGAAAGTAGGAATCTTTCTTTTTAACCCTGTAAGGGGGTGGTGCACTGTACCCGAAGATACTGCCATATCGGGTCAATGCATAGGGTGACGGAAGCAAGCTTCAAAATCGGCCCCCGTTCTCAAAAATCCATTTAATATATGGTCCCCAGATAGGGGACGTATCAGATATTAAACTGATAAGAACAGATTTTTTTTTTTTTTTTTTTTTTATTGAAAAGGAAATATACAATACATAACCAAGTAAATCATTCACAAAATTACATATTCATCTGAAAACACATGAATAACACATATTTGACATATACAATATATACAGGAAGCATGTCTTTACATGTACATATAACAAAAAGCTTTCCCTTCATGACTTTCCCTCAGAAAAAATAAATTGCAGCGGATTCTGTCCCTCCAACTGTCCCTTCATATCAAGATATAATCTGTAAGAAAAGAAAAAGAAAGACAAATAAGAATACAATCATAACCAGTGCTTCCATTTTTTGTGTTTCCAGATCCCCTCTGCATCATCAGAACCATAGTTTTTCCTATCACATAATACGTAAAGGTAAATTTTACCACGGATCATGCCCAGACACTCCTTCACACTTACTTCAGTTTGATTGAAAATCCTAATATTCCTTACATCCCACAGAACCTCTTTTACACAATTTACTATGAACCATAACACTCTTGCCTTCTCTCTCTCCACTGCACACAAACCAAACATCATCATATTAAAGGATAAGATTTCAATTCCAGTAAGATTTTTAATTAGACCAGACATTTTTCTCCACACAGACTTCGCATAACCACACTCCCAAAACACATGTACATAATTCTCACATCCACCGCAACCATCCCTGGGACACACTTCACTGTCTACCAATCTCCTTCTCCTCTGAAATTCCCTTGTTGGCAGACACCCATGAGCTAACATCCAAGACAAGTCCTTTTGTTTATTTGTCAGTTCCTTGTGACTGACATTTTTCCACACTACCTTACAATCCTTCTCAGACAGACCTCCCACACATTCCACTGTTTCTCTCTGCTCCAACACTTTCATCACCTTCTTACTATCATTCCATTCAGTCACACATTCCAGATTATTTTTCCT
Organism: Hyla sarda; assembly: GCF_029499605.1. NCBI lineage: Eukaryota > Metazoa > Chordata > Amphibia > Anura > Hylidae > Hyla > Hyla sarda. Next base: position 425,815 of record NW_026608360.1, read on the forward strand.
GACACACCGCCCTATTCTCTGATAGAACCAAGGAACCTCAAAACTTACAGGTACCCTTAAGTCCCTTTTCATTAGCTTATATTTCAACAACACATTACCAGCCAAATACCTTACCATGCACCCAAACACACATTCCTTCTTACTTACAGCGAGACAAAAACTGACATACTTCACAGCCAGGAAAACTTCCACATTCATCATTCCTTTCCCACCATGCATTCTGCTTTTCACCACCTTCCCACGACTCAATTTCTCCATCCTTGAATTCCATAAGAAAACAAAGATCTGCCTGATAATTCTTGCCAGACACCTATCCGGTGGAGGAAACACATAATTAACATAAAGCAAAATAGGAATTATAACAGCTTTAATAACCAGAATCCTTCCCTCAATCGATAAAGTCCTTAAAGACCAGAAGTTTATTTTATTCCCCACCCTCCCCAAAACCCTCTCCCAACTTTCTTTCCCATACAAATCATTATCAAACACCACCCCAAGCACTTCCACACCCCCCTCTCTCACAGGCCACTCGCACAACCCACTCTCTCCCCACCCCTCAAAAAATTTACAACCACTCTTCCCAACATTAAGCTTAAACCCACTCATTAAACAGAAACACTCAATCAATAACTTAGCACGCCTTACCCCTGCCATTGACTTACATACAACAGTAACATCATCCATGTAACCAATCACTCGCATATCCTTCCCATGACTACCAGGTATTTCTATACCCCGCATCACCTTATCTCTCCTAATCATCCCCAACAAAGGCTCAATCATACAAATAAAAAGAATTGGCGACAGGGGACACCCCTGCCGCACTCCAGATTTTATACTCACCTCCCTACTCAGAAAACCATTGACCTGAATCTTACTATAAATGTCCCTATACAAACATTCAATCCACTTCACCATTCTGTCCGGCACATTCATCCTCCTCAAAACCCTAAACAATAAATCATGCACCACCCTATCATACGCTTTTTCAAAATCCACCGTAACAACAGCCACACCTTGCTTCCTAGTTTTACAGTCCCACAATACATCCCTCAGACCTAACAGACATTCAGAAATCCTACGATCAGGCACTGCACACATTTGCTCCTCACCTACCATACAATCAATCACATCCTTTAACCTATTCGCAATAACTTTAGCAATAATTTTGTAATCACAATTCAAGAGCGCTATAGGCCTCCAATTTTTAAGATCCCTCTTATCCCCTTTTTTAAACAATAACACAGTCACACTCTCACTCATACTTTTAGATAACTTCCCTCTCCTAAGTACTTCCTTACACACCTCCCATACATAATCCCCTAACATATCCCAAAACACAAGATAAAATTCCACAGGCAAACCATCACTCCCTGCCACCTTTCCTTTCTTCATCCCATTCACAGCATCCTCCACCTCACTCTTCCTCACATCCTCTTCCATAAAGAACCCATCAATTTCATCCAAACGCTTATCCACATATCCCAAACATTCCTCCTCTAGAGTCACGTCCCGCTCCTTCTCCGTGAATAAATCAGAATAAAACTTCCACACTTCCTCTAACACCTCATCCTTACCAAAGACCTCTACCCCATCATTCTTAAAAACACTCATCATCTCAGTTTTTTTACTGAATGCCTTTTTAAAGAAAAATTTGCTACATTTCTCATCCTTCTCTTTCACTTCAACCCTAGCCTGTGCAATAATCTTCCTTCCATTCCTCTCCAGACACTCATTCACACTTCCACGAGCTTCCTCAATCTCCTTCTCAACACTCATCCCCAAACGCCTCAATTCATACAAATACTCTAACCTTCTTTGCCATCTCTCATACTCTTCTCTATCTTTCCTCCCTTTCTCACACCCTTTTTTAATAAAAAACCTTTTAGTCTCTAACTTCACCCACTCCCACCACTCAACCACACTATAAAATGCATCCTTCCTCAACACCCATCCATCAAAACGCTCCCTATATTCTTGTAATACACATTCATTATCCAATAAAGACACATTCAACTTCCAAACACCCTTTCCATACTCACTTACACCACCACCTTTTACCACACACTCAATCCAGGCATGATCCGTGAACGGTAACCTCCTCCGTCTGAAATTAGAAACAGACATTAGTTTTGAGACAAAAATGAAATCAATACGCGAACTTGTATTGTTAGAAAAATATGTATAACCGATAGTACCATCATTATGGGCAACAAAGGAATCCTTTAACCCAAATAAATTTACAATCTCTTTAAGCTGCTTACTAGTACTGTCTAAACCAGACCCACCACCCACCGTAGTACTACTCCTATCCCCCTCTGTTATTATACAATTGAAATCCCCTATAAGGAACACATCATCCCTCCCACTCAAAAAGAAATATAATTTCTCAAACACCTCCCCTCTTTCCTTCCTCCCAGTTGGAGCATAAACATTAATTACTTTATATGTGAAACCCCTGAAAATAAAATGCACTAATAATACCCTACCCGGAACAATATGGACAACTTTTTTAACAACAAACTCATTACTTTTGAACAAAATCCCCACCCCCGAATTACGTTCCATTGAACCAGACCATACCGATTGCCCATAAGGCCAGGAGATATTTGGCTCCCCATCCAAGCAGCACTCCTGGAGACCTAAAACATCAAAAGAATATCCAGAAAGTAAATCAAAAATGGCGGATCTCCTTTCTAAAGATCTAATACTGCGGACATTTAGAGAACCAATTGTTAAACTCATTCAAACATTTGAAGGAAAAAAAGGAAATACAAAATCAAGCATTATCAAAAGGAGGCCTAGCCTTTCCCCGACCTCTACCCTTATTTTTTGCCTCCCCTTCCTTAAACTTAAGAGTCTTTGTCAATTTTTTGACTGAACATTCCTCCAAATAACCTGTGCCCAGGGAGGATAAAGAGGAGTCAGAATCAATCTGACATGACGACCCTCCACCTGCCTCCTCCCTTCCCGGGCTAGGAAAGTCCTCAATCCTTTGACTCTGAGGAGTCGGACAGTCATCCTCCGATTCTTCCACCGGCATCTTTCTCTTCAAGGATTCTTTGTCCACAGTCATCTCCTCTGGGGGATCAGAGGCCTCCGAAACAGATGCCCCCGAAACAGATTCCGCCTTCTCCCCCTCTGCCACCAAAGCATCCGGAACAGACCTAGAAATGGAAGGAAAAACAGGGGCAGACTCTGCTTCACTGGTCAGCACGCTAACCTCTGCATCGCCTGCCCTGGCAGCATTGGAGTCCTCAGGAACTGTCCCACCTCGAAGAGCCATTGCATATGATCGGGGTGCCCCGGACTGGTAAGTGGGGCAACTCCTAGCCAGGTGATCCGAAGAACCACAGAAATGACACTTGCGTTTCTCGGGACAGTCTGCAGTGCGGTGATCAGGCTTGTGGCAGTTCCTGCAAACTTGCCCGGTTGTACAGTTCTCTCTGGTATGACCAAAGCAAAAACAGTCCCGGCAAAAACTTGGCATCCCCGGGTAGTGCAGAAACCCCCTGTTGTTCCCTATCGCAAAGTTCTGCGGGGGGTGACAAAAACCTTCAGCACCACCCTCGGGGGCAGGCCTAAACTCCACCCAAAAACGTCTCATGCCTGTGAAAGTCCCCAGGATGTTATTTTTCCTCTCCGCACCAGAAACAGACACACAATACCTTCTTAGAAAGGTCTGGATCTCCTCATCCCGCACAAAAGGGTTGTACATATGCACTACCACTGGAACTTTCTTAGGCCGAGCCTCGCAGGAAATGAATCGGATCCCTTGTAGGTCAGGGTGAGAAGCATTCTCCTTACTCCGGTAGAGACAGGTACGGAGATCATCCAGGTTGTAGAAGGTCACGTCAAAGAATCCTTGGCTGGGAAAGACCTGGACACAGAAGATGGAAGCATGCGGCATCCTCAGCACTCCCTCCACGACCTTCTGCTGGACATGCAAAATCCCGTAGGCACTCCTCTTTTCCTCCTCGATAAACAGCCGTACTGTATTAGGAGCGTTCGGCGCATTAGCCATCCTCTCCGGCAGACCCGTCCTCCGATGATCACCTTCCCGTTATCCTGGGACTAAGCCCTCTCCCCAATAGCAGCAGGTGGGTGAAGCCCAGGCAATAAACCTGGGCGATCCCACAAGGCCGAGGAGAGGGGTACCCGAATACCTTAGGGCAAGACACTTGATCTTAGCCAAAAGGCCGAGAAGCGATAACCGTGAAAGGGGCGGGCCCAACAAGGTGCCCTTCATGGGCACTATCACTGCTTGCTGTCAGGGAGGCTGCCAGACAATTTTCCATGCACACTCTGGGCTGGGGGGCAGTCAACCACCAGTACACACAGCAGAACCTAAACCCATACCATTATTGCTAAGCAGCAAGACAGGGGCCCATTGCACTCCCACGGGGCCTTTTTAAATGCAATCCATAACCCGGATTTGCCAGGAACCCTTCTTACTCCTCCTACTTGCATGTGACACTGGGCTTAGGATCTGCATAGGAAACACACACACAAGCACACACCTACCTTTGTTGCCTGCAGATGCCTCCTTGGCTGTCCCCAAACGGTATCAAACCAACACCCACGGGAAGCTGTAAGCATAGAGGACATGCCTGCACCCCATTGGACTTACCTGTGTGGGTTAAACCCGGGTTATTTGACAACCTATGGCGGTGATGGTTCTGCTCAGGCAGAGCAGTGCTGATGCTCCTCATAAAGCTGTCGCTGCTGTGAAGGTTCTAGGTGACATCACAAATCCCTATGGTTACATACACAACAAAGCTGGGTTGTTGTTGTTTACACTCTGCAAGGCCTGTGGAAGTGAGTGACATCATAGCACTGTAGTTCTGAGGGTTCTAGATGGATGCAACAATCTCCTGTTGCTTCTATGAAGGCCATAATAGACGACATCACCAAACAGCTCCATAGTCACATACACAGCAAAGGAGAGATGTTGTTTACACCTAGTGATGTCAGTGGTATTGAGTGACATCACAGCACAGTGCTAAGGCTCCTGGGCCTGGACACAGCAGCGGCTGCAATATCTCAACGGAGAATACGTTTATATATATGTGTGTGTGTGCGCGTATATATATATATATATATATATATATATATATATATATATTTCTCCGCCGAAATCACTTTTAAACCCATTTCCACCTTTTTTTCCCTTCTCTTCCTCTTACTTTTTTTTCACGTTTTTTTACGTTTTTCTCCTTTTCGCCTCTTTTCTGGGCGTATTATTCTTCTTTTTCTTCTTTTTTTTCGTCTAATGCATACCCCATCAGTGCAGCAATGCTTATTCAATACCGCCAGCAGATGGAGACACTGGGGGATAATTTTCTAAGGATTTATACTGATTTTTCCTGTCTGAATTTGTCGCACAGAAAGTTGCAGGCCAAATATGTGTGACATTTCTGCGACTTTAGCTTCTAGAGCATTTTTACAACATTATACATAGGTGCTGAATACATAAAAAGCGACTGTTCAGCGACAGACAAGTCGCATCGGCTGAAAGTAGGCCAGAATGTCAGTCCATGTTGGAGCAGGTTTAGATACAGTCTAAAGTATAGATCTCAAAGTCTGTGCACAGAATTTAGCAAGGGCCTCGCACCTTCTGATGCATCAGGTAGGTGCACAATAGCATAGCCTAACCCTCTGTACTTTGGTCTATATTGATGCGGGACATAGACAGCCAGCTGATGACCAATCCATTAGTGCAATGGATGGCTGGAAGCATTTGTCTTTGCCTTTGCAATACCACAGAAGCAATGCATGGTCAATGTACAGCAATGACACACCTGTGTGAACAGCCAGGAGACCCCCCCCCCCCCATGTTATGTTACATAGTTACATAGTTAGTACGGTCGAAAAAAGACATATGTCCATCAAGTTCAACCAGGGAATTAAGGGGTAGGGGTGTGGCGCGATATTGGGGAAGGGATGAGATTTTATATTTCTTCATAAGCATTAATCTTATTTTGTCAATTAGGAACATTCAGCACCCACCCGCTATCAAGGCAGCTGTCTATCATGTCATGCCCTACCTGCACAGGTGTGCTGGCTACTCAAATGATCCAATTAAGGAGGCCATTTAGTCAGCAGCAGCAGAAGTCCTGTGCCTGGACGCTCCAACAGCGGCCAGACACAAGCAGAAGCAGCAGAAGCAGCAGCAGCACCACCTTTTGTTTTTTGGCTGCAGCAGCAGCAAGGCCCACAGGGCTGGCTAGCTGGCTAGCTGGCTAGCCAGCAAGCAGGTAGCAATGAAAGTAGGAATCTTTCTTTTTAACCCTGTAAGGGGGTGGTGCACTGTACCCGAAGATACTGCCATATCGGGTCAATGCATAGGGCGACGGAAGCAAGCTTCGAAATCGGCCCCCGTTCTCAAAAATCCATTTAATATATGGTCCCCAGATAGGGGACGTATCAGATATTAAACTGATAAGAACAGATACTACACTTGATCTTAGCCAAAAGGCCGAGAAGCGATAACCGTGAAAGGGGCGGGCCCAACAAGGTGCCCTTCATGGGCACTATCACTGCTTGCTGTCAGGGAGGCTGCCAGACAATTTTCCATGCACACTCTGGGCTGGGGGGCAGTCAACCACCAGTACACACAGCAGAACCTAAACCCATACCATTATTGCTAAGCAGCAAGACAGGGGCCCATTGCACTCCCACGGGGCCTTTTTAAATGCAATCCATAACCCGGATTTGCCAGGAACCCTTCTTACTCCTCCTACTTGCATGTGACACTGGGCTTAGGATCTGCATAGGAAACACACACACAAGCACACACCTACCTTTGTTGCCTGCAGATGCCTCCTTGGCTGTCCCCAAACGGTATCAAACCAACACCCACGGGAAGCTGTAAGCATAGAGGACATGCCTGCACCCCATTCGACTTACCTGTGTGGGTTAAACCCGGGTTATTTGACAACCTATGGCGGTGATGGTTCTGCTCAGGCAGAGCAGTGCTGATGCTCCTCATAAAGCTGTCGCTGCTGTGAAGGTTCTAGGTGACATCACAAATCCCTATGGTTACATACACAACAAAGCTGGGTTGTTGTTGTTTACACTCTGCAAGGCCTGTGGAAGTGAGTGACATCATAGCACTGTAGTTCTGAGGGTTCTAGATGGATGCAACAATCTCCTGTTGCTTCTATGAAGGCCATAATAGACGACATCACCAAACAGCTCCATAGTCACATACACAGCAAAGGAGAGATGTTGTTTACACCTAGTGATGTCAGTGGTATTGAGTGACATCACAGCACAGTGCTAAGGCTCCTGGGCCTGGACACAGCAGCGGCTGCAATATCTCAACGGAGAATACGTTTATATATATGTGTGTGTGTGCGCGTATGTATATATATATATATATATATATATATATATATATATATATATATATTTCTTCGCCGAAATCACTTTTAAACCCATTTCCACCTTTTTTTCCCTTCTCTTCCTCTTACTTTTTTTTCACGTTTTTTTACGTTTTTCTCCTTTTCGCCTCTTTTCTGGGCGTATTATTCTTCTTTTTCTTCTTTTTTTTCGTCTAATGCATACCCCATCAGTGCAGCAATGCTTATTCAATACCGCCAGCAGATGGAGACACTGGGGGATAATTTTCTAAGGATTTATACTGATTTTTCCTGTCTGAATTTGTCGCACAGAAAGTTGCAGGCCAAATATGTGTGACATTTCTGCGACTTTAGCTTCTAGAGCATTTTTACAACATTATACATAGGTGCTGAATACATAAAAAGCGACTGTTCAGCGACAGACAAGTCGCATCGGCTGAAAGTAGGCCAGAATGTCAGTCCATGTTGGAGCAGGTTTAGATACAGTCTAAAGTATAGATCTCAAAGTCTGTGCACAGAATTTAGCAAGGGCCTCGCACCTTCTGATGCATCAGGTAGGTGTACAATAGCATAGCCTAACCCTCTGTACTTTGGTCTATATTGATGCGGGACATAGACAGCCAGCTGATGACCAATCCATTAGTGCAATGGATGGCTGGAAGCATTTGTCTTTGCCTTTGCAATACCACAGAAGCAATGCATGGTCAATGTACAGCAATGACACACCTGTGTGAACAGCCAGGAGACCCCCCCCCCCCCCCATGTTATGTTACATAGTTACATAGTTAGTACGGTCGAAAAAAGACATATGTCCATCAAGTTCAACCAGGGAATTAAGGGGTAGGGGTGTGGCGCGATATTGGGGAAGGGATGAGATTTTATGTTTCTTCATAAGCATTAATCTTATTTTGTCAATTAGGAACATTCAGCACCCACCCGCTATCAAGGCAGCTGCCTATCATGTCATGCCCTACCTGCACAGGTGTGCTGGCTACTCAAATGATCCAATTAAGGAGGCCATTTAGTCAGCAGCAGCAGAAGTCCTGTGCCTGGACGCTCCAACAGCGGCCAGACACAAGCAGAAGCAGAAGCAGCAGAAGCAGCAGCAGCACCACCTTTTGTTTTTTGGCTGCAGCAGCAGCAAGGCCCACAGGGCTGGCTAGCTGGCTAGCCAGCAAGCAGGTAGCAATGAAAGTAGGAATCTTTCTTTTTAACCCTGTAAGGGGGTGGTGCACTGTACCCGAAGATACTGCCATATCGGGTCAATGCATAGGGCGACGGAAGCAAGCTTCGAAATCGGCCCCCGTTCTCAAAAATCCATTTAATATATGGTCCCCAGATAGGGGACGTATCAGATATTAAACTGATAAGAACAGATACTACACTTGATCTTAGCCAAAAGGCCGAGAAGCGATAACCGTGAAAGGGGCGGGCCCAACAAGGTGCCCTTCATGGGCACTATCACTGCTTGCTGTCAGGGAGGCTGCCAGACAATTTTCCATGCACACTCTGGGCTGGGGGGCAGTCAACCACCAGTACACACAGCAGAACCTAAACCCATACCATTATTGCTAAGCAGCAAGACAGGGGCCCATTGCACTCCCACGGGGCCTTTTTAAATGCAATCCATAACCCGGATTTGCCAGGAACCCTTCTTACTCCTCCTACTTGCATGTGACACTGGGCTTAGGATCTGCATAGGAAACACACACACAAGCACACACCTACCTTTGTTGCCTGCAGATGCCTCCTTGGCTGTCCCCAAACGGTATCAAACCAACACCCACGGGAAGCTGTAAGCATAGAGGACATGCCTGCACCCCATTGGACTTACCTGTGTGGGTTAAACCCGGGTTATTTGACAACCTATGGCGGTGATGGTTCTGCTCAGGCAGAGCAGTGCTGATGCTCCTCATAAAGCTGTCGCTGCTGTGAAGGTTCTAGGTGACATCACAAATCCCTATGGTTACATACACAACAAAGCTGGGTTGTTGTTGTTTACACTCTGCAAGGCCTGTGGAAGTGAGTGACATCATAGCACTGTAGTTCTGAGGGTTCTAGATGGATGCAACAATCTCCTGTTGCTTCTATGAAGGCCATAATAGACGACATCACCAAACAGCTCCATAGTCACATACACAGCAAAGGAGAGATGTTGTTTACACCTAGTGATGTCAGTGGTATTGAGTGACATCACAGCACAGTGCTAAGGCTCCTGGGCCTGGACACAGCAGCGGCTGCAATATCTCAACGGAGAATACGTTTATATATATGTGTGTGTGTGCGCGTATATATATATATATATATATATATATATATATATATATTTCTCCGCCGAAATCACTTTTAAACCCATTTCCACCTTTTTTCCCTTCTCTTCCTCTTACTTTTTTTTCACGTTTTTTTTACGTTTTTCTCCTTTTCGCCTCTTTTCTGGGCGTATTATTCTTCTTTTTCTTCTTTTTTTTCGTCTAATGCATACCCCATCAGTGCAGCAATGCTTATTCAATACCGCCAGCAGATGGAGACACTGGGGGATAATTTTCTAAGGATTTATACTGATTTTTCCTGTCTGAATTTGTCACACAGAAAGTTGCAGGCCAAATATGTGTGACATTTCTGCGACTTTAGCTTCTAGAGCATTTTTACAACATTATACATAGGTGCTGAATACATAAAAAGCGACTGTTCAGCGACAGACAAGTCGCATCGGCTGAAAGTAGGCCAGAATGTCAGTCCATGTTGGAGCAGGTTTAGATACAGTCTAAAGTATAGATCTCAAAGTCTGTGCACAGAATTTAGCAAGGGCCTCGCACCTTCTGATGCATCAGGTAGGTGCACAATAGCATAGCCTAACCCTCTGTACTTTGGTCTATATTGATGCGGGACATAGACAGCCAGCTGATGACCAATCCATTAGTGCAATGGATGGCTGGAAGCATTTGTCTTTGCCTTTGCAATACCACAGAAGCAATGCATGGTCAATGTACAGCAATGACACACCTGTGTGAACAGCCAGGAGACCCCCCCCCCCCCATGTTATGTTACATAGTTACATAGTTAGTACGGTCGAAAAAAGACATATGTCCATCAAGTTCAACCAGGGAATTAAGGGGTAGGGGTGTGGCGCGATATTGGGGAAGGGATGAGATTTTATATTTCTTCATAAGCATTAATCTTATTTTGTCAATTAGGAACATTCAGCACCCACCCGCTATCAAGGCAGCTGCCTATCATGTCATGCCCTACCTGCACAGGTGTGCTGGCTACTCAAATGATCCAATTAAGGAGGCCATTTAGTCAGCAGCAGCAGAAGTCCTGTGCCTGGACGCTCCAACAGCGGCCAGACACAAGCAGAAGCAGAAGCAGCAGAAGCAGCAGCAGCACCACCTTTTGTTTTTTGGCTGCAGCAGCAGCAAGGCCCACAGGGCTGGCTAGCTGGCTAGCCAGCAAGCAGGTAGCAATGAAAGTAGGAATCTTTCTTTTTAACCCTGTAAGGGGGTGGTGCACTGTACCCGAAGATACTGCCATATCGGGTCAATGCATAGGGTGACGGAAGCAAGCTTCAAAATCGGCCCCCGTTCTCAAAAATCCATTTAATATATGGTCCCCAGATAGGGGACGTATCAGATATTAAACTGATAAGAACAGATACTACACTTGATCTTAGCCAAAAGGCCGAGAAGCGATAACCGTGAAAGGGGCGGGCCCAACAAGGTGCCCTTCATGGGCACTATCACTGCTTGCTGTCAGGGAGGCTGCCAGACAATTTTCCATGCACACTCTGGGCTGGGGGGCAGTCAACCACCAGTACACACAGCAGAACCTAAACCCATACCATTATTGCTAAGCAGCAAGACAGGGGCCCATTGCACTCCCACGGGGCCTTTTTAAATGCAATCCATAACCCGGATTTGCCAGGAACCCTTCTTACTCCTCCTACTTGCATGTGACACTGGGCTTAGGATCTGCATAGGAAACACACACACAAGCACACACCTACCTTTGTTGCCTGCAGATGCCTCCTTGGCTGTCCCCAAACGGTATCAAACCAACACCCACGGGAAGCTGTAAGCATAGAGGACATGCCTGCACCCCATTGGACTTACCTGTGTGGGTTAAACCCGGGTTATTTGACAACCTATGGCGGTGATGGTTCTGCTCAGGCAGAGCAGTGCTGATGCTCCTCATAAAGCTGTCGCTGCTGTGAAGGTTCTAGGTGACATCACAAATCCCTATGGTTACATACACAACAAAGCTGGGTTGTTGTTGTTTACACTCTGCAAGGCCTGTGGAAGTGAGTGACATCATAGCACTGTAGTTCTGAGGGTTCTAGATGGATGCAACAATCTCCTGTTGCTTCTATGAAGGCCATAATAGACGACATCACCAAACAGCTCCATAGTCACATACACAGCAAAGGAGAGATGTTGTTTACACCTAGTGATGTCAGTGGTATTGAGTGACATCACAGCACAGTGCTAAGGCTCCTGGGCCTGGACACAGCAGCGGCTGCAATATCTCAACGGAGAATACGTTTATATATATGTGTGTGTGTGCGCGTATATATATATATATATATATATATATATATATATATATATATTTCTCCGCCGAAATCACTTTTAAACCCATTTCCACCTTTTTTTCCCTTCTCTTCCTCTTACTTTTTTTTCACGTTTTTTTACGTTTTTCTCCTTTTCGCCTCTTTTCTGGGCGTATTATTCTTCTTTTTCTTCTTTTTTTTCGTCTAATGCATACCCCATCAGTGCAGCAATGCTTATTCAATACCGCCAGCAGATGGAGACACTGGGGGATAATTTTCTAAGGATTTATACTGATTTTTCCTATCTGAATTTGTCGCACAGAAAGTTGCAGGCCAAATATGTGTGACATTTCTGCGACTTTAGCTTCTAGAGCATTTTTACAACATTATACATAGGTGCTGAATACATAAAAAGCGACTGTTCAGCGACAGACAAGTCGCATCGGCTGAAAGTAGGCCAGAATGTCAGTCCATGTTGGAGCAGGTTTAGATACAGTCTAAAGTATAGATCTCAAAGTCTGTGCACAGAATTTAGCAAGGGCCTCGCACCTTCTGATGCATCAGGTAGGTGCACAATAGCATAGCCTAACCCTCTGTACTTTGGTCTATATTGATGCGGGACATAGACAGCCAGCTGATGACCAATCCATTAGTGCAATGGATGGCTGGAAGCATTTGTCTTTGCCTTTGCAATACCACAGAAGCAATGCATGGTCAATGTACAGCAATGACACACCTGTGTGAACAGCCAGGAGACCCTCCCCCCCCCCATGTTATGTTACATAGTTACATAGTTAGTACGGTCGAAAAAAGACATATGTCCATCAAGTTCAACCAGGGAATTAAGGGGTAGGGGTGTGGCGCGATATTGGGGAAGGGATGAGATTTTATATTTCTTCATAAGCATTAATCTTATTTTGTCAATTAGGAACATTCAGCACCCACCCGCTATCAAGGCAGCTGCCTATCATGTCATGCCCTACCTGCACAGGTGTGCTGGCTACTCAAATGATCCAATTAAGGAGGCCATTTAGTCAGCAGCAGCAGAAGTCCTGTGCCTGGACGCTCCAACAGCGGCCAGACACAAGCAGAAGCAGAAGCAGCAGAAGCAGCAGCAGCACCACCTTTTGTTTTTTGGCTGCAGCAGCAGCAAGGCCCACAGGGCTGGCTAGCTGGCTAGCCAGCAAGCAGGTAGCAATGAAAGTAGGAATCTTTCTTTTTAACCCTGTAAGGGGGTGGTGCACTGTACCCGAAGATACTGCCATATCGGGTCAATGCATAGGGCGACGGAAGCAAGCTTCGAAATCGGCCCCCGTTCTCAAAAATCCATTTAATATATGGTCCCCAGATAGGGGACGTATCAGATATTAAACTGATAAGAACAGATACTACACTTGATCTTAGCCAAAAGGCCGAGAAGCGATAACCGTGAAAGGGGCGGGCCCAACAAGGTGCCCTTCATGGGCACTATCACTGCTTGCTGTCAGGGAGGCTGCCAGACAATTTTCCATGCACACTCTGGGCTGGGGGGCAGTCAACCACCAGTACACACAGCAGAACCTAAACCCATACCATTATTGCTAAGCAGCAAGACAGGGGCCCATTGCACTCCCACGGGGCCTTTTTAAATGCAATCCATAACCCGGATTTGCCAGGAACCCTTCTTACTCCTCCTACTTGCATGTGACACTGGGCTTAGGATCTGCATAGGAAACACACACACAAGCACACACCTACCTTTGTTGCCTGCAGATGCCTCCTTGGCTGTCCCCAAACGGTATCAAACCAACACCCACGGGAAGCTGTAAGCATAGAGGACATGCCTGCACCCCATTGGACTTACCTGTGTGGGTTAAACCCGGGTTATTTGACAACCTATGGCGGTGATGGTTCTGCTCAGGCAGAGCAGTGCTGATGCTCCTCATAAAGCTGTCGCTGCTGTGAAGGTTCTAGGTGACATCACAAATCCCTATGGTTACATACACAACAAAGCTGGGTTGTTGTTGTTTACACTCTGCAAGGCCTGTGGAAGTGAGTGACATCATAGCACTGTAGTTCTGAGGGTTCTAGATGGATGCAACAATCTCCTGTTGCTTCTATGAAGGCCATAATAGACGACATCACCAAACAGCTCCATAGTCACATACACAGCAAAGGAGAGATGTTGTTTACACCTAGTGATGTCAGTGGTATTGAGTGACATCACAGCACAGTGCTAAGGCTCCTGGGCCTGGACACAGCAGCGGCTGCAATATCTCAACGGAGAATACGTTTATATATATGTGTGTGTGTGCACGTATATATATATATATATATATATATATATATATATATATATATATATTTCTCCGCCGAAATCACTTTTAAACCCATTTCCACCTTTTTTTCCCTTCTCTTCCTCTTACTTTTTTTTCACGTTTTTTTACGTTTTTCTCCTTTTCGCCTCTTTTCTGGGCGTATTATTCTTCTTTTTCTTCTTTTTTTTCGTCTAATGCATACCCCATCAGTGCAGCAATGCTTATTCAATACCGCCAGCAGATGGAGACACTGGGGGATAATTTTCTAAGGATTTATACTGATTTTTCCTGTCTGAATTTGTCGCACAGAAAGTTGCAGGCCAAATATGTGTGACATTTCTGCGACTTTAGCTTCTAGAGCATTTTTACAACATTATACATAGGTGCTGAATACATAAAAAGCGACTGTTCAGCGACAGACAAGTCGCATCGGCTGAAAGTAGGCCAGAATGTCAGTCCATGTTGGAGCAGGTTTAGATACAGTCTAAAGTATAGATCTCAAAGTCTGTGCACAGAATTTAGCAAGGGCCTCGCACCTTCTGATGCATCAGGTAGGTGCACAATAGCATAGCCTAACCCTCTGTACTTTGGTCTATATTGATGCGGGACATAGACAGCCAGCTGATGACCAATCCATTAGTGCAATGGATGGCTGGAAGCATTTGTCTTTGCCTTTGCAATACCACAGAAGCAATGCATGGTCAATGTACAGCAATGACACACCTGTGTGAACAGCCAGGAGACCCCCCCCCCCCCCCATGTTATGTTACATAGTTACATAGTTAGTACGGTCGAAAAAAGACATATGTCCATCAAGTTCAACCAGGGAATTAAGGGGTAGGGGTGTGGCGCGATATTGGGGAAGGGATGAGATTTTATATTTCTTCATAAGCATTAATCTTATTTTGTCAATTAGGAACATTCAGCACCCACCCGCTATCAAGGCAGCTGTCTATCATGTCATGCCCTACCTGCACAGGTGTGCTGGCTACTCAAATGATCCAATTAAGGAGGCCATTTAGTCAGCAGCAGCAGAAGTCCTGTGCCTGGACGCTCCAACAGCGGCCAGACACAAGCAGAAGCAGCAGAAGCAGCAGCAGCACCACCTTTTGTTTTTTGGCTGCAGCAGCAGCAAGGCCCACAGGGCTGGCTAGCTGGCTAGCCAGCAAGCAGGTAGCAATGAAAGTAGGAATCTTTCTTTTTAACCCTGTAAGGGGGTGGTGCACTGTACCCGAAGATACTGCCATATCGGGTCAATGCATAGGGCGACGGAAGCAAGCTTCGAAATCGGCCCCCGTTCTCAAAAATCCATTTAATATATGGTCCCCAGATAGGGGGACGTATCAGATATTAAACTGATAAGAACAGATACTACACTTGATCTTAGCCAAAAGGCCGAGAAGCGATAACCGTGAAAGGGGCGGGCCCAACAAGGTGCCCTTCATGGGCACTATCATTCTGCTTGCTGTCAGGGAGGCTGCCAGACAATTTTCCATGCACACTCTGGGCTGGGGGGCAGTCAACCACCAGTACACACAGCAGAACCTAAACCCATACCATTATTGCTAAGCAGCAAGACAGGGGCCCATTGCACTCCCACGGGGCCTTTTTAAATGCAATCCATAACCCGGATTTGCCAGGAACCCTTCTTACTCCTCCTACTTGCATGTGACACTGGGCTTAGGATCTGCATAGGAAACACACACACAAGCACACACCTACCTTTGTTGCCTGCAGATGCCTCCTTGGCTGTCCCAAACGGTATCAACCAACACCCACGGGAAGCTGTAAGCATAGAGGACATGCCTGCACCCCATTCGACTTACCTGTGTGGGTTAAACCCGGGTTATTTGACAACCTATGGCGGTGATGGTTCTGCTCAGGCAGAGCAGTGCTGATGCTCCTCATAAAGCTGTCGCTGCTGTGAAGGTTCTAGGTGACATCACAAATCCCTATGGTTACATACACAACAAAGCTGGGTTGTTGTTGTTTACACTCTGCAAGGCCTGTGGAAGTGAGTGACATCATAGCACTGTAGTTCTGAGGGTTCTAGATGGATGCAACAATCTCCTGTTGCTTCTATGTCTCCTGTTGCTTCTATGAAGGCCATAATAGACGACATCACCAAACAGCTCCATAGTCACATACACAGCAAAGGAGAGATGTTGTTTACACCTAGTGATGTCAGTGGTATTGAGTGACATCACAGCACAGTGCTAAGGCTCCTGGGCCTGGACACAGCAGCGGCTGCAATATCTCAACGGAGAATACGTTTATATATATGTGTGTGTGGTGCGCGTATATATATATATATATATATATATATATATATATATATATATATATATTTCTTCGCCGAAATCACTTTTAAACCCATTTCCACCTTTTTTTCCCTTCTCTTCCTCTTACTTTTTTTTCACGTTTTTTTACGTTTTTCTCCTTTTCGCCTCTTTTCTGGGCGTATTATTCTTCTTTTTCTTCTTTTTTTTCGTCTAATGCATACCCCATCAGTGCAGCAATACCGCCAGCAGATGGAGACACTGGGGGATAATTTTCTAAGGATTTATACTGATTTTTCCTGTCTGAATTTGTCGCACAGAAAGTTGCAGGCCAAATATGTGTGACATTTCTGCGACTTTAGCTTCTAGAGCATTTTTACAACATTATACATAGGTGCTGAATACATAAAAAGCGACTGTTCAGCGACAGACAAGTCGCATCGGCTGAAAGTAGGCCAGAATGTCAGTCCATGTTGGAGCAGGTTTAGATACAGTCTAAAGTATAGATCTCAAAGTCTGTGCACAGAATTTAGCAAGGGCCTCGCACCTTCTGATGCATCAGGTAGGTGTACAATAGCATAGCCTAACCCTCTGTACTTTGGTCTATATTGATGCGGGACATAGACAGCCAGCTGATGACCAATCCATTAGTGCAATGGATGGCTGGAAGCATTTGTCTTTGCCTTTGCAATACCACAGAAGCAATGCATGGTCAATGTACAGCAATGACACACCTGTGTGAACAGCCAGGAGACCCCCCCCCCCCCCCCATGTTATGTTACATAGTTACATAGTTAGTACGGTCGAAAAAAGACATATGTCCATCAAGTTCAACCAGGGAATTAAGGGGTAGGGGTGTGGCGCGATATTGTGGAAGGGATGAGATTTTATATTTCTTCATAAGCATTAATCTTATTTTGTCAATTAGGAACATTCAGCACCCACCCGCTATCAAGGCAGCTGCCTATCATGTCATGCCCTACCTGCACAGGTGTGCTGGCTACTCAAATGATCCAATTAAGGAGGCCATTTAGTCAGCAGCAGCAGAAGTCCTGTGCCTGGACGCTCCAACAGCGGCCAGACACAAGCAGAAGCAGAAGCAGCAGAAGCAGCAGCAGCACCACCTTTTGTTTTTTGGCTGCAGCAGCAGCAAGGCCCACAGGGCTGGCTAGCTGGCTAGCCAGCAAGCAGGTAGCAATGAAAGTAGGAATCTTTCTTTTTAACCCTGTAAGGGGGTGGGTGCACTGTACCCGAAGATACTGCCATATCGGGTCAATGCATAGGGCGACGGAAGACAGCTTCGAAATCGGCCCCCGTTCTCAAAAATCCATTTAATATATGGTCCCCAGATAGGGGACGTATCAGATATTAAACTGATAAGAACAGATACTACACTTGATCTTAGCCAAAAGGCCGAGAAGCGATAACCGTGAAAGGGGCGGGCCCAACAAGGTGCCCTTCATGGGCACTATCACTGCTTGCTGTCAGGGAGGCTGCCAGACAATTTTCCATGCACACTCTGGGCTGGGGGGCAGTCAACCACCAGTACACACAGCAGAACCTAAACCCATACCATTATTGCTAAGCAGCAAGACAGGGGCCCATTGCACTCCCACGGGGCCTTTTTAAATGCAATCCATAACCCGGATTTGCCAGGAACCCTTCTTACTCCTCCTACTTGCATGTGACACTGGGCTTAGGATCTGCATAGGAAACACACACACAAGCACACACCTACCTTTGTTGCCGCTGCAGATGCCTCCTTGGCTGTCCCCAAACGGTATCAAACCAACACCCACGGGAAGCTGTAAGCATAGAGGACATGCCTGCACCCCATTGGACTTACCTGTGTGGGTTAAACCCGGGTTATTTGACAACCTATGGCGGTGATGGTTCTGCTCAGGCAGAGCAGTGCTGATGCTCCTCATAAAGCTGTCGCTGCTGTGAAGGTTCTAGGTGACATCACAAATCCCTATGGTTACATACACAACAAAGCTGGGTTGTTGTTGTTTACACTCTGCAAGGCCTGTGGAAGTGAGTGACATCATAGCACTGTAGTTCTGAGGGTTCTAGATGGATGCAACAATCTCCTGTTGCTTCTATGAAGGCCATAATAGACGACATCACCAAACAGCTCCATAGTCACATACACAGCAAAGGAGAGATGTTGTTTACACCTAGTGATGTCAGTGGTATTGAGTGACATCACAGCACAGTGCTAAGGCTCCTGGGCCTGGACACAGCAGCGGCTGCAATATCTCAACGGAGAATACGTTTATATATATGTGTGTGTGTGCGCGTATATATATATATATATATATATATATATATATATATATATTTCTCCGCCGAAATCACTTTTAAACCCATTTCCACCTTTTTTCCCTTCTCTTCCTCTTACTTTTTTTTCACGTTTTTTTTACGTTTTTCTCCTTTTCGCCTCTTTTCTGGGCGTATTATTCTTCTTTTTCTTCTTTTTTTTCGTCTAATGCATACCCCATCAGTGCAGCAATGCTTATTCAATACCCGCCAGCAGATGGAGACACTGGGGGATAATTTTCTAAGGATTTATACTGATTTTTCCTGTCTGAATTTGTCACACAGAAAGTTGCAGGCCAAATATGTGTGACATTTCTGCGACTTTAGCTTCTAGAGCATTTTTACAACATTATACATAGGTGCTGAATACATAAAAAGCGACTGTTCAGCGACAGACAAGTCGCATCGGCTGAAAGTAGGCCAGAATGTCAGTCCATGTTGGAGCAGGTTTAGATACAGTCTAAAGTATAGATCTCAAAGTCTGTGCACAGAATTTAGCAAGGGCCTCGCACCTTCTGATGCATCAGGTAGGTGCACAATAGCATAGCCTAACCCTCTGTACTTTGGTCTATATTGATGCGGGACATAGACAGCCAGCTGATGACCAATCCATTAGTGCAATGGATGGCTGGAAGCATTTGTCTTTGCCTTTGCAATACCACAGAAGCAATGCATGGTCAATGTACAGCAATGACACACCTGTGTGAACAGCCAGGAGACCCCCCCCCCCCCATGTTATGTTACATAGTTACATAGTTAGTACGGTCGAAAAAAGACATATGTCCATCAAGTTCAACCAGGGAATTAAGGGGTAGGGGTGTGGCGCGATATTGGGGAAGGGATGAGATTTTATATTTCTTCATAAGCATTAATCTTATTTTGTCAATTAGGAACATTCAGCACCCACCCGCTATCAAGGCAGCTGCCTATCATGTCATGCCCTACCTGCACAGGTGTGCTGGCTACTCAAATGATCCAATTAAGGAGGCCATTTAGTCAGCAGCAGCAGAAGTCCTGTGCCTGGACGCTCCAACAGCGGCCAGACACAAGCAGAAGCAGAAGCAGCAGAAGCAGCAGCAGCACCACCTTTTGTTTTTTGGCTGCAGCAGCAGCAAGGCCCACAGGGCTGGCTAGCTGGCTAGCCAGCAAGCAGGTAGCAATGAAAGTAGGAATCTTTCTTTTTAACCCTGTAAGGGGGTGGTGCACTGTACCCGAAGATACTGCCATATCGGGTCAATGCATAGGGCGACGGAAGCAAGCTTCGAAATCGGCCCCCGTTCTCAAAAATCCATTTAATATATGGTTCCCAGATAGGGGACGTATCAGATATTAAACTGATAAGAACAGATACTACACTTGATCTTAGCCAAAAGGCCGAGAAGCGATAACCGTGAAAGGGGCGGGCCCAACAAGGTGCCCTTCATGGGCACTATCACTGCTTGCTGTCAGGGAGGCTGCCAGACAATTTTCCATGCACACTCTGGGCTGGGGGGCAGTCAACCACCAGTACACACAGCAGAACCTAAACCCATACCATTATTGCTAAGCAGCAAGACAGGGGCCCATTGCACTCCCACGGGGGCCTTTTTAAATGCAATCCATAACCCGGATTTGCCAGGAACCCTTCTTACTCCTCCTACTTGCATGTGACACTGGGCTTAGGATCTGCATAGGAAACACACACACAAGCACACACCTACCTTTGTTGCCTGCAGATGCCTCCTTGGCTGTCCCCAAACGGTATCAAACCAACACCCACGGGAAGCTGTAAGCATAGAGGACATGCCTGCACCCCATTGGACTTACCTGTGTGGGTTAAACCCGGGTTATTTGACAACCTATGGCGGTGATGGTTCTGCCTCAGGCAGAGCAGTGCTGATGCTCCTCATAAAGCTGTCGCTGCTGTGAAGGTTCTAGGTGACATCACAAATCCCTATGGTTACATACACAACAAAGCTGGGTTGTTGTTGTTTACACTCTGCAAGGCCTGTGGAAGTGAGTGACATCATAGCACTGTAGTTCTGAGGGTTCTAGATGGATTCATAGCACTGTAGTTCTGAGGGTTCTAGATGGATGCAACAATCTCCTGTTGCTTCTATGAAGGCCATAATAGACGACATCACCAAAACAGCTCCATAGTCACATACACAGCAAAGGAGAGATGTTGTTTACACCTAGTGATGTCAGTGGTATTGAGTGGACATCACAGCACAGTGCTAAGGCTCCCTGGGCCTGGGACACAGCAGCGGCTGCAATATCTCAACGGAGAATACGTTTATATATATGTGTGTGTGTGCGCGTATATATATATATATATATATATATATATATATATATATATATTTCTCCGCCGAAATCACTTTTTAAACCCATTTCCACCTTTTTTTCCCTTCTCTTCCTCTTACTTTTTTTTTCACGTTTTTTTTACGTTTTTCTCCTTTTCGCCTCTTTTCTGGGCGTATTATTCTTCTTTTTCTTCTTTTTTTTTCGTCTAATGCATACCCCATCAGTGCAGCAATGCTTATTCAATACCGCCAGCAGATGGAGACACTGGGGGATAATTTTCTAAGGATTTATACTGATTTTTTCCTGTCTGAATTTGTCGCACAGAAAGTTTGCAGGCCAAATATGTGTGACATTTCTGCGACTTTAGCTTCTAGAGCATTTTTACAACATTATACATAGGTGCTGAATACATAAAAAGCGACTGTTCAGCGACAGACAAGTCGCATCGGCTGAAAGTAGGCCCAGAATGTCAGTCCATGTTGGAGCAGGTTTAGATACAGTCTAAAGTATAGATCTCAAAGTCCTGTGCACAGAATTTAGCAAGGGCCTCGCACCTTCTGATGCATCAGGTAGGTGCACAATAGCATAGCCTAACCCTCTGTACTTTGGTCTATATTGATGCGGGACATAGACAGCCAGCTGATGACCAATCCATTAGTGCAATGGATGGCTGGAAGCATTTGTCTTTTGCCTTTGCAATACCACAGAAGCAATGCATGGTCAATGTACAGCAATGACACACCTGTGTGAACAGCCAGGAGACCCCCCCCCCCCCCCCATGTTATGTTACATAGTTACATAGTTAGTACGGTCGAAAAAAGACATATGTCCATCAAGTTCAACCAGGGAATTAAGGGGTAGGGGTGTGGCGCGATATTGGGGAAGGGATGAGATTTTATATTTCTTCATAAGCATTAATCTTATTTTGTCAATTAGGAACATTCAGCACCCACCCGCTATCAAGGCAGCTGCCTATCATGTCATGCCCTACCTGCACAGGTGTGCTGGCTACTCAAAATGATCCAATTAAGGAGGCCATTTAGTCAGCAGCAGCAGAAGTCCTGTGCCTGGACGCTCCAACAGCGGCCAGACAACAAGCAGAAGCAGAAGCAGCAGAAGCAGCAGCAGCAGCACCACCTTTTGTTTTTTGGCTGCAGCAGCAGCAAGGCCCCACAGGGCTGGCTAGCTGGCTAGCCAGCAAGCAGGTAGCAATGAAAGTAGGAATCTTTCTTTTTAACCCTGTAAGGGGGTGGTGCACTGTACCCCGAAGATACTGCCATATCGGGTCAATGCATAGGGCGACGGAAGCAAGCTTCGAAAATCGGCCCCCGTTCTCAAAAATCCATTTAATATATGGTCCCCCAGATAGGGGGACGTATCAGATATTAAACTGATAAGAAACAGATACTACACTTGATCTTAGCCAAAAGGCCGAGAAGCGATAACCGTGAAAGGGGCGGGCCCAACAAGGTGCCCTTCATGGGCACTATCACTGCTTGCTGTCAGGGAGGCTGCCAGACAATTTTCCATGCACACTCTGGGCTGGGGGGCAGTCAACCACCAGTACACACAGCAGAAACCTAAAACCCATACCATTATTGCTAAGCAGCAAGACAGGGGCCCATTGCACTCCCCACGGGGCCCTTTTTAAAATGCAATCCATAACCCGGATTTGCCAGGAAACCCTTCTTACTCCTCCTACTTGCATGTGACACTGGGCTTAGGATCTGCATAGGAAACACACACACAAGCACACACCTACCTTTGTTGCCTGCAGATGCCTCCTTGGCTGTCCCCCAAACGGTATCAAAACCAACACCCACGGGAAGCTGTAAGCATAGAGGGACATGCCTGCACCCCATTGGACTTACCTGTGTGGGTTAAACCCGGGTTATTTGACAACCTATGGCGGTGATTGGTTCTGCTCAGGGCAGAGCAGTGCTGATGCTCCTCATAAAGCTGTCGCTGCTGTGAAGGTTCTAGGTGACATCACAAATCCCTATGGTTACATACACAACAAAGCTGGGTTGTTGTTGTTTACACTCTGCAAGGCCTGTGGAAGTGAGTGACATCATAGCACTGTAGTTCTGAGGGTTCTAGATGGATGCAACAATCTCCTGTTGCTTCTATGAAGGCCATAATAGACGGACATCACCAAACAGCTCCATAGTCACATACACAGCAAAGGAGAGATGTTGTTTACACCTAGTGATGTCAGTGGTATTGAGTGACATCAACAGCACAGTGCTAAGGCTCCTGGGCCTGGGACACAGCAGCGGCTGCAATATCTCAACGGAGAATACGTTTATATATATGTGTGTGTGTGCGCGTATATATATATATATATATATATATATATATATATATATATATATATTTCTCCGCCGAAATCACTTTTAAACCCATTTCCACCTTTTTTTTCCCTTCTCTTCCTCTTACTTTTTTTTCACGTTTTTTTTACGTTTTTCTCCTTTTTCGCCTCTTTTCTGGGCGTATTATTCTTCTTTTTTCTTCTTTTTTTTTCGTCTAATGCATACCCCATCAGTGCAGCAATGCTTATTCAATACCGCCAGCAGATGGAGACACTGGGGGATAATTTTCTAAGGATTTATACTGATTTTTTCCTGTCTGAATTTGTCGCACAGAAAGTTGCAGGCCAAATATGTGTGACATTTCTGCGACTTTAGCTTCTAGAGCATTTTTACAACATTATACATAGGTGCTGAATACATAAAAAAGCGACTGTTCAGCGACAGACAAGTCGCATCGGCTGAAAGTAGGCCCAGAATGTCAGTCCATGTTGGAGCAGGTTTAGATACAGTCTAAAGTATAGATCTCAAAGTCTGTGCACAGAAATTTAGCAAGGGCCTCGCACCTTCTGATGCATCAGGTAGGTGCACAATAGCATAGCCCTAACCCTCTGTACTTTGGTCTATATTGATGCGGGACATAGACAGCCCAGCTGATGACCAATCCATTAGTGCAATGGATGGCTGGAAGCATTTGTCTTTGCCTTTGCAATACCACAGAAGCAATGCATGGGTCAATGTACAGCAATGACACACCTGTGTGAACAGCCAGGAGACCCCCCCCCCCCCCATGTTATGTTTACATAGTTTACATAGTTAGTACGGTCGAAAAAAGACATATGTCCCATCAAGTTCAACCAGGGGAATTAAGGGGTAGGGGTGTGGCGCGATATTGGGGAAGGGATGAGATTTTATATTTCTTCATAAGCATTAATCTTATTTTTGTCAATTAGGAACATTCAGCACCCACCCGCTAATCAAGGCAGCTGCCTATCATGTCATGCCCTACCTGCACAGGTGTGCTGGCTACTCAAATGATCCAATTAAGGAGGCCATTTAGTCAGCAGCAGCAGAAGTCCTGTGCCTGGACGCTCCCAACAGCGGCCAGACACAAGCAGAAGCAGAAGCAGCAGAAGCAGCAGCAGCACCACCTTTTGTTTTTTGGCTGCAGCAGCAGCAAGGCCCACAGGGCTGGGCTAGCTGGCTAGCCAGCAAGCAGGTAGCAATGAAAGTAGGAATCTTTCTTTTTAACCCTGTAAGGGGGTGGTGCACTGTACCCGAAGATACTGCCATATCGGGGTCAATGCATAGGGCGACGGAAGCAAGCTTCGAAATCGGCCCCCCGTTCTCAAAAATCCATTTAATATATGGTCCCCAGATAGGGGGACGTATCAGATATTAAACTGATAAGAACAGATACTACACTTGATCTTAGCCAAAAGGCCGAGAAGCGATAACCGTGAAAGGGGCGGGCCCCAACAAGGTGCCCTTCATGGGCACTATCACTGCTTGCTGTCAGGGAGGCTGCCAGACAATTTTCCATGCACACTCTGGGCTGGGGGGGCAGTCAACCACCAGTACACACAGCAGAACCTAAACCCATACCATTATTGCTAAGCAGCAAGACAGGGGCCCATTGCACTCCCACGGGGCCTTTTTAAATGCAATCCATAACCCGGATTTGCCAGGAACCCTTCTTACTCCTCCTACTGCTGTCCCCAAACGGTATCAAACCAACACCCACGGGAAGCTGTAAGCATAGAGGACATGCCTGCACCCCATTGGACTTACCTGTGTGGGTTAAACCCGGGTTATTTGACAACCTATGGCGGTGATGGTTCTGCTCAGGCAGAGCAGTGCTGATGCTCCTCATAAAGCTGTCGCTGCTGTGAAGGTTCTAGGTGACATCACAAATCCCTATGGTTACATACACAACAAAGCTGGGTTGTTGTTGTTTACACTCTGCAAGGCCTGTGGAAGTGAGTGACATCATAGCACTGTAGTTCTGAGGGTTCTAGATGGATGCAACAATCTCCTGTTGCTTCTATGAAGGCCATAATAGACGACATCACCAAACAGCTCCATAGTCACATACACAGCAAAGGAGAGATGTTGTTTACACCTAGTGATGTCAGTGGTATTGAGTGACATCACAGCACAGTGCTAAGGCTCCTGGGCCTGGACACAGCAGCGGCTGCAATATCTCAACGGAGAATACGTTTATATATATGTGTGTGTGTGCGCGTATATATATATATATATATATATATATATATATATATATATATTTATCCGCCGAAATCACTTTTAAACCCATTTCCACCTTTTTTTCCCTTCTCTTCCTCTTACTTTTTTTTCACGTTTTTTTACGTTTTTCTCCTTTTCGCCTCTTTTCTGGGCGTATTATTCTTCTTTTTCTTCTTTTTTTTCGTCTAATGCATACCCCATCAGTGCAGCAATGCTTATTCAATACCGCCAGCAGATGGAGACACTGGGGGATAATTTTCTAAGGATTTATACTGATTTTTCCTGTCTGAATTTGTCGCACAGAAAGTTGCAGGCCAAATATGTGTGACATTTCTGCGACTTTAGCTTCTAGAGCATTTTTACAACATTATACATAGGTGCTGAATACATAAAAAGCGACTGTTCAGCGACAGACAAGTCGCATCGGCTGAAAGTAGGCCAGAATGTCAGTCCATGTTGGAGCAGGTTTAGATACAGTCTAAAGTATAGATCTCAAAGTCTGTGCACAGAATTTAGCAAGGGCCTCGCACCTTCTGATGCATCAGGTAGGTGCACAATAGCATAGCCTAACCCTCTGTACTTTGGTCTATATTGATGCGGGACATAGACAGCCAGCTGATGACCAATCCATTAGTGCAATGGATGGCTGGAAGCATTTGTCTTTGCCTTTGCAATACCACAGAAGCAATGCATGGTCAATGTACAGCAATGACACACCTGTGTGAACAGCCAGGAGACCCCCCCCCCCCCATGTTATGTTACATAGTTACATAGTTAGTACGGTCGAAAAAAGACATATGTCCATCAAGTTCAACCAGGGAATTAAGGGGTAGGGGTGTGGCGCGATATTGGGGAAGGGATGAGATTTTATATTTCTTCATAAGCATTAATCTTATTTTGTCAATTAGGAACATTCAGCACCCACCCGCTATCAAGGCAGCTGCCTATCATGTCATGCCCTACCTGCACAGGTGTGCTGGCTACTCAAATGATCCAATTAAGGAGGCCATTTAGTCAGCAGCAGCAGAAGTCCTGTGCCTGGACGCTCCAACAGCGGCCAGACACAAGCAGAAGCAGAAGCAGCAGAAGCAGCAGCAGCACCACCTTTTGTTTTTTGGCTGCAGCAGCAGCAAGGCCCACAGGGCTGGCTAGCTGGCTAGCCAGCAAGCAGGTAGCAATGAAAGTAGGAATCTTTCTTTTTAACCCTGTAAGGGGGTGGTGCACTGTACCCGAAGATACTGCCATATCGGGTCAATGCATAGGGCGACGGAAGCAAGCTTCGAAATCGGCCCCCGTTCTCAAAAATCCATTTAATATATGGTCCCCAGATAGGGGACGTATCAGATATTAAACTGATAAGAACAGATACTACACTTGATCTTAGCCAAAAGGCCGAGAAGCGATAACCGTGAAAGGGGCGGGCCCAACAAGGTGCCCTTCATGGGCACTATCACTGCTTGCTGTCAGGGAGGCTGCCAGACAATTTTCCATGCACACTCTGGGCTGGGGGGCAGTCAACCACCAGTACACACAGCAGAACCTAAACCCATACCATTATTGCTAAGCAGCAAGACAGGGGCCCATTGCACTCCCACGGGGCCTTTTTAAATGCAATCCATAACCCGGATTTGCCAGGAACCCTTCTTACTCCTCCTACTTGCATGTGACACTGGGCTTAGGATCTGCATAGGAAACACACACACAAGCACACACCTACCTTTGTTGCCTGCAGATGCCTCCTTGGCTGTCCCCAAACGGTATCAAACCAACACCCACGGGAAGCTGTAAGCATAGAGGACATGCCTGCACCCCATTGGACTTACCTGTGTGGGTTAAACCCGGGTTATTTGACAACCTATGGCGGTGATGGTTCTGCTCAGGCAGAGCAGTGCTGATGCTCCTCATAAAGCTGTCGCTGCTGTGAAGGTTCTAGGTGACATCACAAATCCCTATGGTTACATACACAACAAAGCTGGGTTGTTGTTGTTTACACTCTGCAAGGCCTGTGGAAGTGAGTGACATCATAGCACTGTAGTTCTGAGGGTTCTAGATGGATGCAACAATCTCCTGTTGCTTCTATGAAGGCCATAATAGACGACATCACCAAACAGCTCCATAGTCACATACACAGCAAAGGAGAGATGTTGTTTACACCTAGTGATGTCAGTGGTATTGAGTGACATCACAGCACAGTGCTAAGGCTCCTGGGCCTGGACACAGCAGCGGCTGCAATATCTCAACGGAGAATAC
Source organism: Hyla sarda (assembly GCF_029499605.1). Classification (NCBI taxonomy): domain Eukaryota; kingdom Metazoa; phylum Chordata; class Amphibia; order Anura; family Hylidae; genus Hyla; species Hyla sarda. Next base: position 453,712 of record NW_026608360.1, read on the forward strand.
GTTTATATATATGTGTGTGTGTGCGCGTATATATATATATATATATATATATATATATATATATATATATATATTTCTCCGCCGAAATCACTTTTAAACCCATTTCCACCTTTTTTTCCCTTCTCTTCCTCTTACTTTTTTTTCACGTTTTTTTACGTTTTTCTCCTTTTCGCCTCTTTTCTGGGCGTATTATTCTTCTTTTTCTTCTTTTTTTTCGTCTAATGCATACCCCATCAGTGCAGCAATGCTTATTCAATACCGCCAGCAGATGGAGACACTGGGGGATAATTTTCTAAGGATTTATACTGATTTTTCCTGTCTGAATTTGTCGCACAGAAAGTTGCAGGCCAAATATGTGTGACATTTCTGCGACTTTAGCTTCTAGAGCATTTTTACAACATTATACATAGGTGCTGAATACATAAAAAGCGACTGTTCAGCGACAGACAAGTCGCATCGGCTGAAAGTAGGCCAGAATGTCAGTCCATGTTGGAGCAGGTTTAGATACAGTCTAAAGTATAGATCTCAAAGTCTGTGCACAGAATTTAGCAAGGGCCTCGCACCTTCTGATGCATCAGGTAGGTGCACAATAGCATAGCCTAACCCTCTGTACTTTGGTCTATATTGATGCGGGACATAGACAGCCAGCTGATGACCAATCCATTAGTGCAATGGATGGCTGGAAGCATTTGTCTTTGCCTTTGCAATACCACAGAAGCAATGCATGGTCAATGTACAGCAATGACACACCTGTGTGAACAGCCAGGAGACCCCCCCCCCCCATGTTATGTTACATAGTTACATAGTTAGTACGGTCGAAAAAAGACATATGTCCATCAAGTTCAACCAGGGAATTAAGGGGTAGGGGTGTGGCGCGATATTGGGGAAGGGATGAGATTTTATATTTCTTCATAAGCATTAATCTTATTTTGTCAATTAGGAACATTCAGCACCCACCCGCTATCAAGGCAGCTGCCTATCATGTCATGCCCTACCTGCACAGGTGTGCTGGCTACTCAAATGATCCAATTAAGGAGGCCATTTAGTCAGCAGCAGCAGAAGTCCTGTGCCTGGACGCTCCAACAGCGGCCAGACACAAGCAGAAGCAGAAGCAGCAGAAGCAGAAGCAGCAGCAGCACCACCTTTTGTTTTTTGGCTGCAGCAGCAGCAAGGCCCACAGGGCTGGCTAGCTGGCTAGCCAGCAAGCAGGTAGCAATGAAAGTAGGAATCTTTCTTTTTAACCCTGTAAGGGGGTGGTGCACTGTACCCGAAGATACTGCCATATCGGGTCAATGCATAGGGCGACGGAAGCAAGCTTCGAAATCGGCCCCCGTTCTCAAAAATCCATTTAATATATGGTCCCCAGATAGGGGACGTATCAGATATTAAACTGATAAGAACAGATACTACACTTGATCTTAGCCAAAAGGCCGAGAAGCGATAACCGTGAAAGGGGCGGGCCCAACAAGGTGCCCTTCATGGGCACTATCACTGCTTGCTGTCAGGGAGGCTGCCAGACAATTTTCCATGCACACTCTGGGCTGGGGGGCAGTCAACCACCAGTACACACAGCAGAACCTAAACCCATACCATTATTGCTAAGCAGCAAGACAGGGGCCCATTGCACTCCCACGGGGCCTTTTTAAATGCAATCCATAACCCGGATTTGCCAGGAACCCTTCTTACTCCTCCTACTTGCATGTGACACTGGGCTTAGGATCTGCATAGGAAACACACACACAAGCACACACCTACCTTTGTTGCCTGCAGATGCCTCCTTGGCTGTCCCCAAACGGTATCAAACCAACACCCACGGGAAGCTGTAAGCATAGAGGACATGCCTGCACCCCATTGGACTTACCTGTGTGGGTTAAACCCGGGTTATTTGACAACCTATGGCGGTGATGGTTCTGCTCAGGCAGAGCAGTGCTGATGCTCCTCATAAAGCTGTCGCTGCTGTGAAGGTTCTAGGTGACATCACAAATCCCTATGGTTACATACACAACAAAGCTGGGTTGTTGTTGTTTACACTCTGCAAGGCCTGTGGAAGTGAGTGACATCATAGCACTGTAGTTCTGAGGGTTCTAGATGGATGCAACAATCTCCTGTTGCTTCTATGAAGGCCATAATAGACGACATCACCAAACAGCTCCATAGTCACATACACAGCAAAGGAGAGATGTTGTTTACACCTAGTGATGTCAGTGGTATTGAGTGACATCACAGCACAGTGCTAAGGCTCCTGGGCCTGGACACAGCAGCGGCTGCAATATCTCAACGGAGAATACGTTTATATATATGTGTGTGTGTGCGCGTATATATATATATATATATATATATATATATATATATATATATATATATATATTTCTCCGCCGAAATCACTTTTAAACCCATTTCCACCTTTTCTTCCCTTCTCTTCCTCTTACTTTTTTTTCACGTTTTTTTACGTTTTTCTCCTTTTCGCCTCTTTTCTGGGCGTATTATTCTTCTTTTTCTTCTTTTTTTTCGTCTAATGCATACCCCATCAGTGCAGCAATGCTTATTCAATACCGCCAGCAGATGGAGACACTGGGGGATAATTTTCTAAGGATTTATACTGATTTTTCCTGTCTGAATTTGTCGCACAGAAAGTTGCAGGCCAAATATGTGTGACATTTCTGCGACTTTAGCTTCTAGAGCATTTTTACAACATTATACATAGGTGCTGAATACATAAAAAGCGACTGTTCAGCGACAGACAAGTCGCATCGGCTGAAAGTAGGCCAGAATGTCAGTCCATGTTGGAGCAGGTTTAGATACAGTCTAAAGTATAGATCTCAAAGTCTGTGCACAGAATTTAGCAAGGGCCTCGCACCTTCTGATGCATCAGGTAGGTGCACAATAGCATAGCCTAACCCTCTGTACTTTGGTCTATATTGATGCGGGACATAGACAGCCAGCTGATGACCAATCCATTAGTGCAATGGATGGCTGGAAGCATTTGTCTTTGCCTTTGCAATACCACAGAAGCAATGCATGGTCAATGTACAGCAATGACACACCTGTGTGAACAGCCAGGAAACCCCCCCCCCCCCATGTTATGTTACATAGTTACATAGTTAGTACGGTCGAAAAAAGACATATGTCCATCAAGTTCAACCAGGGAATTAAGGGGTAGGGGTGTGGCGCGATATTGGGGAAGGGATGAGATTTTATATTTCTTCATAAGCATTAATCTTATTTTGTCAATTAGGAACATTCAGCACCCACCCGCTATCAAGGCAGCTGCCTATCATGTCATTCCCTACCTGCACAGGTGTGCTGGCTACTCAAATGATCCAATTAAGGAGGCCATTTAGTCAGCAGCAGCAGAAGTCCTGTGCCTGGACGCTCCAACAGCGGCCAGACACAAGCAGAAGCAGAAGCAGCAGAAGCAGCAGCAGCACCACCTTTTGTTTTTTTGGCTGCAGCAGCAGCAAGGCCCACAGGGCTGGCTAGCTGGCTAGCCAGCAAGCAGGTAGCAATGAAAGTAGGAATCTTTCTTTTTAACCCTGTAAGGGGGTGGTGCACTGTACCCGAAGATACTGCCATATCGGGTCAATGCATAGGGCGACGGAAGCAAGCTTCGAAATCGGCCCCCGTTCTCAAAAATCCATTTAATATATGGTCCCCAGATAGGGGACGTATCAGATATTAAACTGATAAGAACAGATACTACACTTGATCTTAGCCAAAAGGCCGAGAAGCGATAACCGTGAAAGGGGCGGGCCCAACAAGGTGCCCTTCATGGGCACTATCACTGCTTGCTGTCAGGGAGGCTGCCAGACAATTTTCCATGCACACTCTGGGCTGGGGGGCAGTCAACCACCAGTACACACAGCAGAACCTAAACCCATACCATTATTGCTAAGCAGCAAGACAGGGGCCCATTGCACTCCCACGGGGCCTTTTTAAATGCAATCCATAACCCGGATTTGCCAGGAACCCTTCTTACTCCTCCTACTTGCATGTGACACTGGGCTTAGGATCTGCATAGGAAACACACACACAAGCACACACCTACCTTTGTTGCCTGCAGATGCCTCCTTGGCTGTCCCCAAACGGTATCAAACCAACACCCACGGGAAGCTGTAAGCATAGAGGACATGCCTGCACCCCATTGGACTTACCTGTGTGGGTTAAACCCGGGTTATTTGACAACCTATGGCGGTGATGGTTCTGCTCAGGCAGAGCAGTGCTGATGCTCCTCATAAAGCTGTCGCTGCTGTGAAGGTTCTAGGTGACATCACAAATCCCTATGGTTACATACACAACAAAGCTGGGTTGTTGTTGTTTACACTCTGCAAGGCCTGTGGAAGTGAGTGACATCATAGCACTGTAGTTCTGAGGGTTCTAGATGGATGCAACAATCTCCTGTTGCTTCTATGAAGGCCATAATAGACGACATCACCAAACAGCTCCATAGTCACATACACAGCAAAGGAGAGATGTTGTTTACACCTAGTGATGTCAGTGGTATTGAGTGACATCACAGCACAGTGCTAAGGCTCCTGGGCCTGGACACAGCAGCGGCTGCAATATCTCAACGGAGAATACGTTTATATATATGTTTGTGTGTGCGCGTATATATATATATATATATATATATATATATATATATATATATATTTCTCCGCCGAAATCACTTTTAAACCCATTTCCACCTTTTTTTTCCCTTCTCTTCCTCTTACTTTTTTTTCACGTTTTTTTACGTTTTTCTCCTTTTTGCCTCTTTTCTGGGCGTATTATTCTTCTTTTTCTTCTTTTTTTTCGTCTAATGCATACCCCATCAGTGCAGCAATGCTTATTCAATACCGCCAGCAGATGGAGACACTGGGGGATAATTTTCTAAGGATTTATACTGATTTTTCCTGTCTGAATTTGTCGCACAGAAAGTTGCAGGCCAAATATGTGTGACATTTCTGCGACTTTAGCTTCTAGAGCATTTTTACAACATTATACATAGGTGCTGAATACATAAAAAGCGACTGTTCAGCGACAGACAAGTCGCATCGGCTGAAAGTAGGCCAGAATGTCAGTCCATGTTGGAGCAGGTTTAGATACAGTCTAAAGTATAGATCTCAAAGTCTGTGCACAGAATTTAGCAAGGGCCTCGCACCTTCTGATGCATCAGGTAGGTGCACAATAGCATAGCCTAACCCTCTGTACTTTGGTCTATATTGATGCGGGACATAGACAGCCAGCTGATGACCAATCCATTAGTGCAATGGATGGCTGGAAGCATTTGTCTTTGCCTTTGCAATACCACAGAAGCAATGCATGGTCAATGTACAGCAATGACACACCTGTGTGAACAGCCAGGAGACCCCCCCCCCCCACCATGTTATGTTACATAGTTACATAGTTAGTACGGTCGAAAAAAGACATATGTCCATCAAGTTCAACCAGGGAATTAAGGGGTAGGGGTGTGGCGCGATATTGGGGAAGGGATGAGATTTTATATTTCTTCATAAGCATTAATCTTATTTTGTCAATTAGGAACATTCAGCACCCACCCGCTATCAAGGCAGCTGCCTATCATGTCATGCCCTACCTGCACAGGTGTGCTGGCTACTCAAATGATCCAATTAAGGAGGCCATTTAGTCAGCAGCAGCAGAAGTCCTGTGCCTGGACGCTCCAACAGCGGCCAGACACAAGCAGAAGCAGAAGCAGCAGAAGCAGCAGCAGCACCACCTTTTGTTTTTTGGCTGCAGCAGCAGCAAGGCCCACAGGGCTGGCTAGCTGGCTAGCCAGCAAGCAGGTAGCAATGAAAGTAGGAATCTTTCTTTTTAACCCTGTAAGGGGGTGGTGCACTGTACCCGAAGATACTGCCATATCGGGTCAATGCATAGGGCGACGGAAGCAAGCTTCGAAATCGGCCCCCGTTCTCAAAAATCCATTTAATATATGGTCCCCAGATAGGGGACCTATCAGATATTAAACTGATAAGAACAGATACTACACTTGATCTTAGCCAAAAGGCCGAGAAGCGATAACCGTGAAAGGGGCGGGCCCAACAAGGTGCCCTTCATGGGCACTATCACTGCTTGCTCTCAGGGAGGCTGCCAGACAATTTTCCATGCACACTCTGGGCTGGGGGGCAGTCAACCACCAGTACACACAGCAGAACCTAAACCCATACCATTATTGCTAAGCAGCAAGACAGGGGCCCATTGCACTCCCACGGGGCCTTTTTAAATGCAATCCATAACCCGGATTTGCCAGGAACCCTTCTTACTCCTCCTACTTGCATGTGACACTGGGCTTAGGATCTGCATAGGAAACACACACACAAGCACACACCTACCTTTGTTGCCTGCAGATGCCTCCTTGGCTGTCCCCAAACGGTATCAAACCAACACCCACGGGAAGCTGTAAGCATAGAGGACATGCCTGCACCCCATTGGACTTACCTGTGTGGGTTAAACCCGGGTTATTTGACAACCTATGGCGGTGATGGTTCTGCTCAGGCAGAGCAGTGCTGATGCTCCTCATAAAGCTGTCGCTGCTGTGAAGGTTCTAGGTGACATCACAAATCCCTATGGTTACATACACAACAAAGCTGGGTTGTTGTTGTTTACACTCTGCAAGGCCTGTGGAAGTGAGTGACATCATAGCACTGTAGTTCTGAGGGTTCTAGATGGATGCAACAATCTCCTGTTGCTTCTATGAAGGCCATAATAGACGACATCACCAAACAGCTCCATAGTCACATACACAGCAAAGGAGAGATGTTGTTTACACCTAGTGATGTCAGTGGTATTGAGTGACATCACAGCACAGTGCTAAGGCTCCTGGGCCTGGACACAGCAGCGGCTGCAATATCTCAACGGAGAATACGTTTATATATATGTGTGTGTGTGCGCGTATATATATATATATATATATATATATATATATATATATATATATATATTTCTCCGCCGAAATCACTTTTAAACCCATTTCCACCTTTTCTTCCCTTCTCTTCCTCTTACTTTTTTTTCACGTTTTTTTACGTTTTTCTCCTTTTCGCCTCTTTTCTGGGCGTATTATTCTTCTTTTTCTTCTTTTTTTTCGTCTAATGCATACCCCATCAGTGCAGCAATGCTTATTCAATACCGCCAGCAGATGGAGACACTGGGGGATAATTTTCTAAGGATTTATACTGATTTTTCCTGTCTGAATTTGTCGCACAGAAAGTTGCAGGCCAAATATGTGTGACATTTCTGCGACTTTAGCTTCTAGAGCATTTTTACAACATTATACATAGGTGCTGAATACATAAAAAGCGACTGTTCAGCGACAGACAAGTCGCATCGGCTGAAAGTAGGCCAGAATGTCAGTCCATGTTGGAGCAGGTTTAGATACAGTCTAAAGTATAGATCTCAAAGTCTGTGCACAGAATTTAGCAAGGGCCTCGCACCTTCTGATGCATCAGGTAGGTGCACAATAGCATAGCCTAACCCTCTGTACTTTGGTCTATATTGATGCGGGACATAGACAGCCAGCTGATGACCAATCCATTAGTGCAATGGATGGCTGGAAGCATTTGTCTTTGCCTTTGCAATACCACAGAAGCAATGCATGGTCAATGTACAGCAATGACACACCTGTGTGAACAGCCAGGAGACCCCCCCCCCCCCCATGTTATGTTACATAGTTACATAGTTAGTACGGTCGAAAAAAGACATATGTCCATCAAGTTCAACCAGGGAATTAAGGGGTAGGGGTGTGGCGCGATATTGGGGAAGGGATGAGATTTTATATTTCTTCATAAGCATTAATCTTATTTTGTCAATTAGGAACATTCAGCACCCACCCGCTATCAAGGCAGCTGCCTATCATGTCATGCCCTACCTGCACAGGTGTGCTGGCTACTCAAATGATCCAATTAAGGAGGCCATTTAGTCAGCAGCAGCAGAAGTCCTGTGCCTGGACGCTCCAACAGCGGCCAGACACAAGCAGAAGCAGAAGCAGCAGAAGCAGCAGCAGCACCACCTTTTGTTTTTTGGCTGCAGCAGCAGCAAGGCCCACAGGGCTGGCTAGCTGGCTAGCCAGCAAGCAGGTAGCAATGAAAGTAGGAATCTTTCTTTTTAACCCTGTAAGGGGGTGGTGCACTGTACCCGAAGATACTGCCATATCGGGTCAATGCATAGGGCGACGGAAGCAAGCTTCGAAATCGGCCCCCGTTCTCAAAAATCCATTTAATATATGGTCCCCAGATAGGGGACGTATCAGATATTAAACTGATAAGAACAGATACTACACTTGATCTTAGCCAAAAGGCCGAGAAGCGATAACCGTGAAAGGGGCGGGCCCAACAAGGTGCCCTTCATGGGCACTATCACTGCTTGCTGTCAGGGAGGCTGCCAGACAATTTTCCATGCACACTCTGGGCTGGGGGGCAGTCAACCACCAGTACACACAGCAGAACCTAAACCCATACCATTATTGCTAAGCAGCAAGACAGGGGCCCATTGCACTCCCACGGGGCCTTTTTAAATGCAATCCATAACCCGGATTTGCCAGGAACCCTTCTTACTCCTCCTACTTGCATGTGACACTGGGCTTAGGATTAGTGTTGAGCGGCATAGGCCATATTCGATTTCGTGAATATTCGCGAATATATGGACGAATATTCGTCATATTCGCGAATATTCGCATATTCGTAATGTTCTCGTTTTATTTTCGCATATGCGTATATTCGTATGTGCGAAAATCAACATATGCGAAAATTTGCATATACAAAAATCAACATAAGCGAAAATTCGCATATGCGAAAATTAGCATATGCAAATTTTCACATATGCGAAAATTCGCACGCCAGTCTCACACAGTAGTATTAGAGCCTTCTTACACCACACAAGCTGGAAGCAGAGAGGGATGATCACTGTGATGTGTACTGTGAAAAAAAAAAAAAAAAAAAAAAAAAAAGAATATTCGTAATTACGAATATATAGCGCTATATTCGCGAATATTCGCGAATTCGCGAATATGCGATATTCGCGAATAAAATTCGAATTGCGAATATTCGAGAGCAACACTACTTAGGATCTGCATAGGAAACACACACACAAGCACACACCTACCTTTGTTGCCTGCAGATGCCTCCTTGGCTGTCCCCAAACGGTATCAAACCAACACCCACGGGAAGCTGTAAGCATAGAGGACATGCCTGCACCCCATTGGACTTACCTGTGTGGGTTAAACCCGGGTTATTTGACAACCTATGGCGGTGATGGTTCTGCTCAGGCAGAGCAGTGCTGATGCTCCTCATAAAGCTGTCGCTGCTGTGAAGGTTCTAGGTGACATCACAAATCCCTATGGTTACATACACAACAAAGCTGGGTTGTTGTTGTTTACACTCTGCAAGGCCTGTGGAAGTGAGTGACATCATAGCACTGTAGTTCTGAGGGTTCTAGATGGATGCAACAATCTCCTGTTGCTTCTATGAAGGCCATAATAGACGACATCACCAAACAGCTCCATAGTCACATACACAGCAAAGGAGAGATGTTGTTTACACCTAGTGATGTCAGTGGTATTGAGTGACATCACAGCACAGTGCTAAGGCTCCTGGGCCTGGACACAGCAGCGGCTGCAATATCTCAACGGAGAATACGTTTATATATATGTGTGTGTGTGCGCGTATATATATATATATATATATATATATATATATATATATATTTCTCCGCCGAAATCACTTTTAAACCCATTTCCACCTTTTTTTCCCTTCTCTTCCTCTTACTTTTTTTTCACGTTTTTTTACGTTTTTCTCCTTTTCGCCTCTTTTCTGGGCGTATTATTCTTCTTTTTCTTCTTTTTTTTCGTCTAATGCATACCCCATCAGTGCAGCAATGCTTATTCAATACCGCCAGCAGATGGAGACACTGGGGGATAATTTTCTAAGGATTTATACTGATTTTTCCTGTCTGAATTTGTCGCACAGAAAGTTGCAGGCCAAATATGTGTGACATTTCTGCGACTTTAGCTTCTAGAGCATTTTTACAACATTATACATAGGTGCTGAATACATAAAAAGCGACTGTTCAGCGACAGACAAGTCGCATCGGCTGAAAGTAGGCCAGAATGTCAGTCCATGTTGGAGCAGGTTTAGATACAGTCTAAAGTATAGATCTCAAAGTCTGTGCACAGAATTTAGCAAGGGCCTCGCACCTTCTGATGCATCAGGTAGGTGCACAATAGCATAGCCTAACCCTCTGTACTTTGGTCTATATTGATGCGGGACATAGACAGCCAGCTGATGACCAATCCATTAGTGCAATGGATGGCTGGAAGCATTTGTCTTTGCCTTTGCAATACCACAGAAGCAATGCATGGTCAATGTACAGCAATGACACACCTGTGTGAACAGCCAGGAGACCCCCCCCCCCCCCATGTTATGTTACATAGTTACATAGTTAGTACGGTCGAAAAAAGACATATGTCCATCAAGTTCAACCAGGGAATTAAGGGGTAGGGGTGTGGCGCGATATTGGGGAAGGGATGAGATTTTATATTTCTTCATAAGCATTAATCTTATTTTGTCAATTAGGAACATTCAGCACCCACCCGCTATCAAGGCAGCTGCCTATCATGTCATGCCCTACCTGCACAGGTGTGCTGGCTACTCAAATGATCCAATTAAGGAGGCCATTTAGTCAGCAGCAGCAGAAGTCCTGTGCCTGGACGCTCCAACAGCGGCCAGACACAAGCAGAAGCAGAAGCAGCAGAAGCAGCAGCAGCACCACCTTTTGTTTTTTGGCTGCAGCAGCAGCAAGGCCCACAGGGCTGGCTAGCTGGCTAGCCAGCAAGCAGGTAGCAATGAAAGTAGGAATCTTTCTTTTTAACCCTGTAAGGGGGTGGTGCACTGTACCCGAAGATACTGCCATATCGGGTCAATGCATAGGGCGACGGAAGCAAGCTTCGAAATCGGCCCCCGTTCTCAAAAATCCATTTAATATATGGTCCCCAGATAGGGGACGTATCAGATATTAAACTGATAAGAACAGATACTACACTTGATCTTAGCCAAAAGGCCGAGAAGCGATAACCGTGAAAGGGGCGGGCCCAACAAGGTGCCCTTCATGGGCACTATCACTGCTTGCTGTCAGGGAGGCTGCCAGACAATTTTCCATGCACACTCTGGGCTGGGGGGCAGTCAACCACCAGTACACACAGCAGAACCTAAACCCATACCATTATTGCTAAGCAGCAAGACAGGGGCCCATTGCACTCCCACGGGGCCTTTTTAAATGCAATCCATAACCCGGATTTGCCAGGAACCCTTCTTACTCCTCCTACTTGCATGTGACACTGGGCTTAGGATCTGCATAGGAAACACACACACAAGCACACACCTACCTTTGTTGCCTGCAGATGCCTCCTTGGCTGTCCCCAAACGGTATCAAACCAACACCCACGGGAAGCTGTAAGCATAGAGGACATGCCTGCACCCCATTGGACTTACCTGTGTGGGTTAAACCCGGGTTATTTGACAACCTATGGCGGTGATGGTTCTGCTCAGGCAGAGCAGTGCTGATGCTCCTCATAAAGCTGTCGCTGCTGTGAAGGTTCTAGGTGACATCACAAATCCCTATGGTTACATACACAACAAAGCTGGGTTGTTGTTGTTTACACTCTGCAAGGCCTGTGGAAGTGAGTGACATCATAGCACTGTAGTTCTGAGGGTTCTAGATGGATGCAACAATCTCCTGTTGCTTCTATGAAGGCCATAATAGACGACATCACCAAACAGCTCCATAGTCACATACACAGCAAAGGAGAGATGTTGTTTACACCTAGTGATGTCAGTGGTATTGAGTGACATCACAGCACAGTGCTAAGGCTCCTGGGCCTGGACACAGCAGCGGCTGCAATATCTCAACGGAGAATACGTTTATATATATGTGTGTGTGTGCGCGTATATATATATATATATATATATATATATATATATATATATATTTATCCGCCGAAATCACTTTTAAACCCATTTCCACCTTTTTTTCCCTTCTCTTCCTCTTACTTTTTTTTCACGTTTTTTTACGTTTTTCTCCTTTTCGCCTCTTTTCTGGGCGTATTATTCTTCTTTTTCTTCTTTTTTTTCGTCTAATGCATACCCCATCAGTGCAGCAATGCTTATTCAATACCGCCAGCAGATGGAGACACTGGGGGATAATTTTCTAAGGATTTATACTGATTTTTCCTGTCTGAATTTGTCGCACAGAAAGTTGCAGGCCAAATATGTGTGACATTTCTGCGACTTTAGCTTCTAGAGCATTTTTACAACATTATACATAGGTGCTGAATACATAAAAAGCGACTGTTCAGCGACAGACAAGTCGCATCGGCTGAAAGTAGGCCAGAATGTCAGTCCATGTTGGAGCAGGTTTAGATACAGTCTAAAGTATAGATCTCAAAGTCTGTGCACAGAATTTAGCAAGGGCCTCGCACCTTCTGATGCATCAGGTAGGTGCACAATAGCATAGCCTAACCCTCTGTACTTTGGTCTATATTGATGCGGGACATAGACAGCCAGCTGATGACCAATCCATTAGTGCAATGGATGGCTGGAAGCATTTGTCTTTGCCTTTGCAATACCACAGAAGCAATGCATGGTCAATGTACAGCAATGACACACCTGTGTGAACAGCCAGGAGACCCCCCCCCCCCATGTTATGTTACATAGTTACATAGTTAGTACGGTCGAAAAAAGACATATGTCCATCAAGTTCAACCAGGGAATTAAGGGGTAGGGGTGTGGCGCGATATTGGGGAAGGGATGAGATTTTATATTTCTTCATAAGCATTAATCTTATTTTGTCAATTAGGAACATTCAGCACCCACCCGCTATCAAGGCAGCTGCCTATCATGTCATGCCCTACCTGCACAGGTGTGCTGGCTACTCAAATGATCCAATTAAGGAGGCCATTTAGTCAGCAGCAGCAGAAGTCCTGTGCCTGGACGCTCCAACAGCGGCCAGACACAAGCAGAAGCAGAAGCAGCAGAAGCAGCAGCAGCACCACCTTTTGTTTTTTGGCTGCAGCAGCAGCAAGGCCCACAGGGCTGGCTAGCTGGCTAGCCAGCAAGCAGGTAGCAATGAAAGTAGGAATCTTTCTTTTTAACCCTGTAAGGGGGTGGTGCACTGTACCCGAAGATACTGCCATATCGGGTCAATGCATAGGGCGACGGAAGCAAGCTTCGAAATCGGCCCCCGTTCTCAAAAATCCATTTAATATATGGTCCCCAGATAGGGGACGTATCAGATATTAAACTGATAAGAACAGATACTACACTTGATCTTAGCCAAAAGGCCGAGAAGCGATAACCGTGAAAGGGGCGGGCCCAACAAGGTGCCCTTCATGGGCACTATCACTGCTTGCTGTCAGGGAGGCTGCCAGACAATTTTCCATGCACACTCTGGGCTGGGGGGCAGTCAACCACCAGTACACACAGCAGAACCTAAACCCATACCATTATTGCTAAGCAGCAAGACAGGGGCCCATTGCACTCCCACGGGGCCTTTTTAAATGCAATCCATAACCCGGATTTGCCAGGAACCCTTCTTACTCCTCCTACTTGCATGTGACACTGGGCTTAGGATCTGCATAGGAAACACACACACAAGCACACACCTACCTTTGTTGCCTGCAGATGCCTCCTTGGCTGTCCCCAAACGGTATCAAACCAACACCCACGGGAAGCTGTAAGCATAGAGGACATGCCTGCACCCCATTGGACTTACCTGTGTGGGTTAAACCCGGGTTATTTGACAACCTATGGCGGTGATGGTTCTGCTCAGGCAGAGCAGTGCTGATGCTCCTCATAAAGCTGTCGCTGCTGTGAAGGTTCTAGGTGACATCACAAATCCCTATGGTTACATACACAACAAAGCTGGGTTGTTGTTGTTTACACTCTGCAAGGCCTGTGGAAGTGAGTGACATCATAGCACTGTAGTTCTGAGGGTTCTAGATGGATGCAACAATCTCCTGTTGCTTCTATGAAGGCCATAATAGACGACATCACCAAACAGCTCCATAGTCACATACACAGCAAAGGAGAGATGTTGTTTACACCTAGTGATGTCAGTGGTATTGAGTGACATCACAGCACAGTGCTAAGGCTCCTGGGCCTGGACACAGCAGCGGCTGCAATATCTCAACGGAGAATACGTTTATATATATGTGTGTGTGTGCGCGTATATATATATATATATATATATATATATATATATATATATATATATATTCTCCGCCGAAATCACTTTTAAACCCATTTCCACCTTTTTTTCCCTTCTCTTCCTCTTACTTTTTTTTCACGTTTTTTTACGTTTTTCTCCTTTTCGCCTCTTTTCTGGGCGTATTATTCTTCTTTTTCTTCTTTTTTTTCGTCTAATGCATACCCCATCAGTGCAGCAATGCTTATTCAATACCGCCAGCAGATGGAGACACTGGGGGATAATTTTCTAAGGATTTATACTGATTTTTCCTGTCTGAATTTGTCGCACAGAAAGTTGCAGGCCAAATATGTGTGACATTTCTGCGACTTTAGCTTCTAGAGCATTTTTACAACATTATACATAGGTGCTGAATACATAAAAAGCGACTGTTCAGCGACAGACAAGTCGCATCGGCTGAAAGTAGGCCAGAATGTCAGTCCATGTTGGAGCAGGTTTAGATACAGTCTAAAGTATAGATCTCAAAGTCTGTGCACAGAATTTAGCAAGGGCCTCGCACCTTCTGATGCATCAGGTAGGTGCACAATAGCATAGCCTAACCCTCTGTACTTTGGTCTATATTGATGCGGGACATAGACAGCCAGCTGATGACCAATCCATTAGTGCAATGGATGGCTGGAAGCATTTGTCTTTGCCTTTGCAATACCACAGAAGCAATGCATGGTCAATGTACAGCAATGACACACCTGTGTGAACAGCCAGGAGACCCCCCCCCCCCCCATGTTATGTTACATAGTTACATAGTTAGTACGGTCGAAAAAAGACATATGTCCATCAAGTTCAACCAGGGAATTAAGGGGTAGGGGTGTGGCGCGATATTGGGGAAGGGATGAGATTTTATATTTCTTCATAAGCATTAATCTTATTTTGTCAATTAGGAACATTCAGCACCCACCCGCTATCAAGGCAGCTGCCTATCATGTCATGCCCTACCTGCACAGGTGTGCTGGCTACTCAAATGATCCAATTAAGGAGGCCATTTAGTCAGCAGCAGCAGAAGTCCTGTGCCTGGACGCTCCAACAGCGGCCAGACACAAGCAGAAGCAGAAGCAGCAGAAGCAGCAGCAGCACCACCTTTTGTTTTTTGGCTGCAGCAGCAGCAAGGCCCACAGGGCTGGCTAGCTGGCTAGCCAGCAAGCAGGTAGCAATGAAAGTAGGAATCTTTCTTTTTAACCCTGTAAGGGGGTGGTGCACTGTACCCGAAGATACTGCCATATCGGGTCAATGCATAGGGCGACGGAAGCAAGCTTCGAAATCGGCCCCCGTTCTCAAAAATCCATTTAATATATGGTCCCCAGATAGGGGACGTATCAGATATTAAACTGATAAGAACAGATACTACACTTGATCTTAGCCAAAAGGCCGAGAAGCGATAACCGTGAAAGGGGCGGGCCCAACAAGGTGCCCTTCATGGGCACTATCACTGCTTGCTGTCAGGGAGGCTGCCAGACAATTTTCCATGCACACTCTGGGCTGGGGGGCAGTCAACCACCAGTACACACAGCAGAACCTAAACCCATACCATTATTGCTAAGCAGCAAGACAGGGGCCCATTGCACTCCCACGGGGCCTTTTTAAATGCAATCCATAACCCGGATTTGCCAGGAACCCTTCTTACTCCTCCTACTTGCATGTGACACTGGGCTTAGGATCTGCATAGGAAACACACACACAAGCACACACCTACCTTTGTTGCCTGCAGATGCCTCCTTGGCTGTCCCCAAACGGTATCAAA
This sequence comes from Hyla sarda, assembly GCF_029499605.1. Lineage (NCBI taxonomy): Eukaryota > Metazoa > Chordata > Amphibia > Anura > Hylidae > Hyla > Hyla sarda. The sequence continues at coordinate 469,694 of NW_026608360.1, forward strand.
CCAACACCCACGGGAAGCTGTAAGCATAGAGGACATGCCTGCACCCCATTGGACTTACCTGTGTGGGTTAAACCCGGGTTATTTGACAACCTATGGCGGTGATGGTTCTGCTCAGGCAGAGCAGTGCTGATGCTCCTCATAAAGCTGTCGCTGCTGTGAAGGTTCTAGGTGACATCACAAATCCCTATGGTTACATACACAACAAAGCTGGGTTGTTGTTGTTTACACTCTGCAAGGCCTGTGGAAGTGAGTGACATCATAGCACTGTAGTTCTGAGGGTTCTAGATGGATGCAACAATCTCCTGTTGCTTCTATGAAGGCCATAATAGACGACATCACCAAACAGCTCCATAGTCACATACACAGCAAAGGAGAGATGTTGTTTACACCTAGTGATGTCAGTGGTATTGAGTGACATCACAGCACAGTGCTAAGGCTCCTGGGCCTGGACACAGCAGCGGCTGCAATATCTCAACGGAGAATACGTTTATATATATGTGTGTGTGTGCGCGTATATATATATATATATATATATATATATATATATATATATATATATATTTCTCCGCCGAAATCACTTTTAAACCCATTTCCACCTTTTTTTCCCTTCTCTTCCTCTTACTTTTTTTTCACGTTTTTTTACGTTTTTCTCCTTTTCGCCTCTTTTCTGGGCGTATTATTCTTCTTTTTCTTCTTTTTTTTCGTCTAATGCATACCCCATCAGTGCAGCAATGCTTATTCAATACCGCCAGCAGATGGAGACACTGGGGGATAATTTTCTAAGGATTTATACTGATTTTTCCTGTCTGAATTTGTCGCACAGAAAGTTGCAGGCCAAATATGTGTGACATTTCTGCGACTTTAGCTTCTAGAGCATTTTTACAACATTATACATAGGTGCTGAATACATAAAAAGCGACTGTTCAGCGACAGACAAGTCGCATCGGCTGAAAGTAGGCCAGAATGTCAGTCCATGTTGGAGCAGGTTTAGATACAGTCTAAAGTATAGATCTCAAAGTCTGTGCACAGAATTTAGCAAGGGCCTCGCACCTTCTGATTTCTGATGCATCAGGTAGGTGCACAATAGCATAGCCTAACCCTCTGTACTTTGGTCTATATTGATGCGGGACATAGACAGCCAGCTGATGACCAATCCATTAGTGCAATGGATGGCTGGAAGCATTTGTCTTTGCCTTTGCAATACCACAGAAGCAATGCATGGTCAATGTACAGCAATGACACACCTGTGTGAACAGCCAGGAGACCCCCCCCCCCCCCCCCCCCCATGTTATGTTACATAGTTACATAGTTAGTACGGTCGAAAAAAGACATATGTCCATCAAGTTCAACCAGGGAATTAAGGGGTAGGGGTGTGGCGCGATATTGGGGAAGGGATGAGATTTTATATTTCTTCATAAGCATTAATCTTATTTTGTCAATTAGGAACATTCAGCACCCACCCGCTATCAAGGCAGCTGCCTATCATGTCATGCCCTACCTGCACAGGTGTGCTGGCTACTCAAATGATCCAATTAAGGAGGCCATTTAGTCAGCAGCAGCAGAAGTCCTGTGCCTGGACGCTCCAACAGCGGCCAGACACAAGCAGAAGCAGAAGCAGCAGAAGCAGAAGCAGCAGCAGCACCACCTTTTTGTTTTTTGGCTGCAGCAGCAGCAAGGCCCACAGGGCTGGCTAGCTGGCTAGCCAGCAAGCAGGTAGCAATGAAAGTAGGAATCTTTCTTTTTAACCCTGTAAGGGGGTGGTGCACTGTACCCGAAGATACTGCCATATCGGGTCAATGCATAGGGCGACGGAAGCAAGCTTCGAAATCGGCCCCCGTTCTCAAAAATCCATTTAATATATGGTCCCCAGATAGGGGACGTATCAGATATTAAACTGATAAGAACAGATACTACACTTGATCTTAGCCAAAAGGCCGAGAAGCGATAACCGTGAAAGGGGCGGGCCCAACAAGGTGCCCTTCATGGGCACTATCACTGCTTGCTGTCAGGGAGGCTGCCAGACAATTTTCCATGCACACTCTGGGCTGGGGGGCAGTCAACCACCAGTACACACAGCAGAACCTAAACCCATACCATTATTGCTAAGCAGCAAGACAGGGGCCCATTGCACTCCCACGGGGCCTTTTTAAATGCAATCCATAACCCGGATTTGCCAGGAACCCTTCTTACTCCTCCTACTTGCATGTGACACTGGGCTTAGGATCTGCATAGGAAACACACACACAAGCACACACCTACCTTTGTTGCCTGCAGATGCCTCCTTGGCTGTCCCCAAACGGTATCAAACCAACACCCACGGGAAGCTGTAAGCATAGAGGACATGCCTGCACCCCATTGGACTTACCTGTGTGGGTTAAACCCGGGTTATTTGACAACCTATGGCGGTGATGGTTCTGCTCAGGCAGAGCAGTGCTGATGCTCCTCATAAAGCTGTCGCTGCTGTGAAGGTTCTAGGTGACATCACAAATCCCTATGGTTACATACACAACAAAGCTGGGTTGTTGTTGTTTACACTCTGCAAGGCCTGTGGAAGTGAGTGACATCATAGCACTGTAGTTCTGAGGGTTCTAGATGGATGCAACAATCTCCTGTTGCTTCTATGAAGGCCATAATAGACGACATCACCAAACAGCTCCATAGTCACATACACAGCAAAGGAGAGATGTTGTTTACACCTAGTGATGTCAGTGGTATTGAGTGACATCACAGCACAGTGCTAAGGCTCCTGGGCCTGGACACAGCAGCGGCTGCAATATCTCAACGGAGAATACGTTTATATATATGTGTGTGTGTGCGCGTATATATATATATATATATATATATATATATATATATATATATATATATTTCTCTGCCGAAATCACTTTTAAACCCATTTCCACCTTTTTTTCCCTTCTCTTCCTCTTACTTTTTTTTTCACGTTTTTTTACGTTTTTCTCCTTTTCGCCTCTTTTCTGGGCGTATTATTCTTCTTTTTCTTCTTTTTTTTCGTCTAATGCATACCCCATCAGTGCAGCAATGCTTATTCAATACCGCCAGCAGATGGAGACACTGGGGGATAATTTTCTAAGGATTTATACTGATTTTTCCTGTCTGAATTTGTCGCACAGAAAGTTGCAGGCCAAATATGTGTGACATTTCTGCGACTTTAGCTTCTAGAGCATTTTTACAACATTATACATAGGTGCTGAATACATAAAAAGCGACTGTTCAGCGACAGACAAGTCGCATCGGCTGAAAGTAGGCCAGAATGTCAGTCCATGTTGGAGCAGGTTTAGATACAGTCTAAAGTATAGATCTCAAAGTCTGTGCACAGAATTTAGCAAGGGCCTCGCACCTTCTGATGCATCAGGTAGGTGCACAATAGCATAGCCTAACCCTCTGTACTTTGGTCTATATTGATGCGGGACATAGACAGCCAGCTGATGACCAATCCATTAGTGCAATGGATGGCTGGAAGCATTTGTCTTTGCCTTTGCAATACCACAGAAGCAATGCATGGTCAATGTACAGCAATGACACACCTGTGTGAACAGCCAGGAGACCCCCCCCCCCCCCCATGTTATGTTACATAGTTACATAGTTAGTACGGTCGAAAAAAGACATATGTCCATCAAGTTCAACCAGGGAATTAAGGGGTAGGGGTGTGGCGCGATATTGGGGAAGGGATGAGATTTTATATTTCTTCATAAGCATTAATCTTATTTTGTCAATTAGGAACATTCAGCACCCACCCGCTATCAAGGCAGCTGCCTATCATGTCATGCCCTACCTGCACAGGTGTGCTGGCTACTCAAATGATCCAATTAAGGAGGCCATTTAGTCAGCAGCAGCAGAAGTCCTGTGCCTGGACGCTCCAACAGCGGCCAGATACAAGCAGAAGCAGAAGCAGCAGAAGCAGCAGCAGCACCACCTTTTGTTTTTTGGCTGCAGCAGCAGCAAGGCCCACAGGGCTGGCTAGCTGGCTAGCCAGCAAGCAGGTAGCAATGAAAGTAGGAATCTTTCTTTTTAACCCTGTAAGGGGGTGGTGCACTGTACCCGAAGATACTGCCATATCGGGTCAATGCATAGGGCGACGGAAGCAAGCTTCGAAATCGGCCCCCGTTCTCAAAAATCCATTTAATATATGGTCCCCAGATAGGGGACGTATCAGATATTAAACTGATAAGAACAGATACTACACTTGATCTTAGCCAAAAGGCCGAGAAGCGATAACCGTGAAAGGGGCGGGCCCAACAAGGTGCCCTTCATGGGCACTATCACTGCTTGCTGTCAGGGAGGCTGCCAGACAATTTTCCATGCACACTCTGGGCTGGGGGGCAGTCAACCACCAGTACACACAGCAGAACCTAAACCCATACCATTATTGCTAAGCAGCAAGACAGGGGCCCATTGCACTCCCACGGGGCCTTTTTAAATGCAATCCATAACTCGGATTTGCCAGGAACCCTTCTTACTCCTCCTACTTGCATGTGACACTGGGCTTAGGATCTGCATAGGAAACACACACACAAGCACACACCTACCTTTGTTGCCTGCAGATGCCTCCTTGGCTGTCCCCAAACGGTATCAAACCAACACCCACGGGAAGCTGTAAGCATAGAGGACATGCCTGCACCCCATTGGACTTACCTGTGTGGGTTAAACCCGGGTTATTTGACAACCTATGGCGGTGATGGTTCTGCTCAGGCAGAGCAGTGCTGATGCTCCTCATAAAGCTGTCGCTGCTGTGAAGGTTCTAGGTGACATCACAAATCCCTATGGTTACATACACAACAAAGCTGGGTTGTTGTTGTTTACACTCTGCAAGGCCTGTGGAAGTGAGTGACATCATAGCACTGTAGTTCTGAGGGTTCTAGATGGATGCAACAATCTCCTGTTGCTTCTATGAAGGCCATAATAGACGACATCACCAAACAGCTCCATAGTCACATACACAGCAAAGGAGAGATGTTGTTTACACCTAGTGATGTCAGTGGTATTGAGTGACATCACAGCACAGTGCTAAGGCTCCTGGGCCTGGACACAGCAGCGGCTGCAATATCTCAACGGAGAATACGTTTATATATATGTGTGTGTGTGCGCGTATATATATATATATATATATATATATATATATATATATATATATATATTTCTCCGCCGAAATCACTTTTAAACCCATTTCCACCTTTTCTTCCCTTCTCTTCCTCTTACTTTTTTTTCACGTTTTTTTACGTTTTTCTCCTTTTCGCCTCTTTTCTGGGCGTATTATTCTTCTTTTTCTTCTTTTTTTTCGTCTAATGCATACCCCATCAGTGCAGCAATGCTTATTCAATACCGCCAGCAGATGGAGACACTGGGGGATAATTTTCTAAGGATTTATACTGATTTTTCCTGTCTGAATTTGTCGCACAGAAAGTTGCAGGCCAAATATGTGTGACATTTCTGCGACTTTAGCTTCTAGAGCATTTTTACAACATTATACATAGGTGCTGAATACATAAAAAGCGACTGTTCAGCGACAGACAAGTCGCATCGGCTGAAAGTAGGCCAGAATGTCAGTCCATGTTGGAGCAGGTTTAGATACAGTCTAAAGTATAGATCTCAAAGTCTGTGCACAGAATTTAGCAAGGGCCTCGCACCTTCTGATGCATCAGGTAGGTGCACAATAGCAAAGCCTAACCCTCTGTACTTTGGTCTATATTGATGCGGGACATAGACAGCCAGCTGATGACCAATCCATTAGTGCAATGGATGGCTGGAAGCATTTGTCTTTGCCTTTGCAATACCACAGAAGCAATGCATGGTCAATGTACAGCAATGACACACCTGTGTGAACAGCCAGGAAACCCCCCCCCCCCCATGTTATGTTACATAGTTACATAGTTAGTACGGTCGAAAAAAGACATATGTCCATCAAGTTCAACCAGGGAATTAAGGGGTAGGGGTGTGGCGCGATATTGGGGAAGGGATGAGATTTTATATTTCTTCATAAGCATTAATCTTATTTTGTCAATTAGGAACATTCAGCACCCACCCGCTATCAAGGCAGCTGCCTATCATGTCATGCCCTACCTGCACAGGTGTGCTGGCTACTCAAATGATCCAATTAAGGAGGCCATTTAGTCAGCAGCAGCAGAAGTCCTGTGCCTGGACGCTCCAACAGCGGCCAGACACAAGCAGAAGCAGAAGCAGCAGAAGCAGCAGCAGCACCACCTTTTGTTTTTTTGGCTGCAGCAGCAGCAAGGCCCACAGGGCTGGCTAGCTGGCTAGCCAGCAAGCAGGTAGCAATGAAAGTAGGAATCTTTCTTTTTAACCCTGTAAGGGGGTGGTGCACTGTACCCGAAGATACTGCCATATCGGGTCAATGCATAGGGCGACGGAAGCAAGCTTCGAAATCGGCCCCCGTTCTCAAAAATCCATTTAATATATGGTCCCCAGATAGGGGACGTATCAGATATTAAACTGATAAGAACAGATACTACACTTGATCTTAGCCAAAAGGCCGAGAAGCGATAACCGTGAAAGGGGCGGGCCCAACAAGGTGCCCTTCATGGGCACTATCACTGCTTGCTGTCAGGGAGGCTGCCAGACAATTTTCCATGCACACTCTGGGCTGGGGGGCAGTCAACCACCAGTACACACAGCAGAACCTAAACCCATACCATTATTGCTAAGCAGCAAGACAGGGGCCCATTGCACTCCCACGGGGCCTTTTTAAATGCAATCCATAACCCGGATTTGCCAGGAACCCTTCTTACTCCTCCTACTTGCATGTGACACTGGGCTTAGGATCTGCATAGGAAACACACACACAAGCACACACCTACCTTTGTTGCCTGCAGATGCCTCCTTGGCTGTCCCCAAACGGTATCAAACCAACACCCACGGGAAGCTGTAAGCATAGAGGACATGCCTGCACCCCATTGGACTTACCTGTGTGGGTTAAACCCGGGTTATTTGACAACCTATGGCGGTGATGGTTCTGCTCAGGCAGAGCAGTGCTGATGCTCCTCATAAAGCTGTCGCTGCTGTGAAGGTTCTAGGTGACATCACAAATCCCTATGGTTACATACACAACAAAGCTGGGTTGTTGTTGTTTACACTCTGCAAGGCCTGTGGAAGTGAGTGACATCATAGCACTGTAGTTCTGAGGGTTCTAGATGGATGCAACAATCTCCTGTTGCTTCTATGAAGGCCATAATAGACGACATCACCAAACAGCTCCATAGTCACATACACAGCAAAGGAGAGATGTTGTTTACACCTAGTGATGTCAGTGGTATTGAGTGACATCACAGCACAGTGCTAAGGCTCCTGGGCCTGGACACAGCAGCGGCTGCAATATCTCAACGGAGAATACGTTTATATATATGTTTGTGTGTGCGCGTATATATATATATATATATATATATATATATATATATATTTCTCCGCCGAAATCACTTTTAAACCCATTTCCACCTTTTTTTTCCCTTCTCTTCCTCTTACTTTTTTTTCACGTTTTTTTACGTTTTTCTCCTTTTTGCCTCTTTTCTGGGCGTATTATTCTTCTTTTTCTTCTTTTTTTTCGTCTAATGCATACCCCATCAGTGCAGCAATGCTTATTCAATACCGCCAGCAGATGGAGACACTGGGGGATAATTTTCTAAGGATTTATACTGATTTTTCCTGTCTGAATTTGTCGCACAGAAAGTTGCAGGCCAAATATGTGTGACATTTCTGCGACTTTAGCTTCTAGAGCATTTTTACAACATTATACATAGGTGCTGAATACATAAAAAGCGACTGTTCAGCGACAGACAAGTCGCATCGGCTGAAAGTAGGCCAGAATGTCAGTCCATGTTGGAGCAGGTTTAGATACAGTCTAAAGTATAGATCTCAAAGTCTGTGCACAGAATTTAGCAAGGGCCTCGCACCTTCTGATGCATCAGGTAGGTGCACAATAGCATAGCCTAACCCTCTGTACTTTGGTCTATATTGATGCGGGACATAGACAGCCAGCTGATGACCAATCCATTAGTGCAATGGATGGCTGGAAGCATTTGTCTTTGCCTTTGCAATACCACAGAAGCAATGCATGGTCAATGTACAGCAATGACACACCTGTGTGAACAGCCAGGAGACCCCCCCCCCCCACCATGTTATGTTACATAGTTACATAGTTAGTACGGTCGAAAAAAGACATATGTCCATCAAGTTCAACCAGGGAATTAAGGGGTAGGGGTGTGGCGCGATATTGGGGAAGGGATGAGATTTTATATTTCTTCATAAGCATTAATCTTATTTTGTCAATTAGGAACATTCAGCACCCACCCGCTATCAAGGCAGCTGCCTATCATGTCATGCCCTACCTGCACAGGTGTGCTGGCTACTCAAATGATCCAATTAAGGAGGCCATTTAGTCAGCAGCAGCAGAAGTCCTGTGCCTGGACGCTCCAACAGCGGCCAGACACAAGCAGAAGCAGAAGCAGCAGAAGCAGCAGCAGCACCACCTTTTGTTTTTTGGCTGCAGCAGCAGCAAGGCCCACAGGGCTGGCTAGCTGGCTAGCCAGCAAGCAGGTAGCAATGAAAGTAGGAATCTTTCTTTTTAACCCTGTAAGGGGGTGGTGCACTGTACCCGAAGATACTGCCATATCGGGTCAATGCATAGGGCGACGGAAGCAAGCTTCGAAATCGGCCCCCGTTCTCAAAAATCCATTTAATATATGGTCCCCAGATAGGGGACCTATCAGATATTAAACTGATAAGAACAGATACTACACTTGATCTTAGCCAAAAGGCCGAGAAGCGATAACCGTGAAAGGGGCGGGCCCAACAAGGTGCCCTTCATGGGCACTATCACTGCTTGCTCTCAGGGAGGCTGCCAGACAATTTTCCATGCACACTCTGGGCTGGGGGGCAGTCAACCACCAGTACACACAGCAGAACCTAAACCCATACCATTATTGCTAAGCAGCAAGACAGGGGCCCATTGCACTCCCACGGGGCCTTTTTAAATGCAATCCATAACCCGGATTTGCCAGGAACCCTTCTTACTCCTCCTACTTGCATGTGACACTGGGCTTAGGATCTGCATAGGAAACACACACACAAGCACACACCTACCTTTGTTGCCTGCAGATGCCTCCTTGGCTGTCCCCAAACGGTATCAAACCAACACCCACGGGAAGCTGTAAGCATAGAGGACATGCCTGCACCCCATTGGACTTACCTGTGTGGGTTAAACCCGGGTTATTTGACAACCTATGGCGGTGATGGTTCTGCTCAGGCAGAGCAGTGCTGATGCTCCTCATAAAGCTGTCGCTGCTGTGAAGGTTCTAGGTGACATCACAAATCCCTATGGTTACATACACAACAAAGCTGGGTTGTTGTTGTTTACACTCTGCAAGGCCTGTGGAAGTGAGTGACATCATAGCACTGTAGTTCTGAGGGTTCTAGATGGATGCAACAATCTCCTGTTGCTTCTATGAAGGCCATAATAGACGACATCACCAAACAGCTCCATAGTCACATACACAGCAAAGGAGAGATGTTGTTTACACCTAGTGATGTCAGTGGTATTGAGTGACATCACAGCACAGTGCTAAGGCTCCTGGGCCTGGACACAGCAGCGGCTGCAATATCTCAACGGAGAATACGTTTATATATATGTTTGTGTGTGCGCGTATATATATATATATATATATATATATATATATATATATATTTCTCCGCCGAAATCACTTTTAAACCCATTTCCACCTTTTTTTTCCCTTCTCTTCCTCTTACTTTTTTTTCACGTTTTTTTACGTTTTTCTCCTTTTTGCCTCTTTTCTGGGCGTATTATTCTTCTTTTTCTTCTTTTTTTTCGTCTAATGCATACCCCATCAGTGCAGCAATGCTTATTCAATACCGCCAGCAGATGGAGACACTGGGGGATAATTTTCTAAGGATTTATACTGATTTTTCCTGTCTGAATTTGTCGCACAGAAAGTTGCAGGCCAAATATGTGTGACATTTCTGCGACTTTAGCTTCTAGAGCATTTTTACAACATTATACATAGGTGCTGAATACATAAAAAGCGACTGTTCAGCGACAGACAAGTCGCATCGGCTGAAAGTAGGCCAGAATGTCAGTCCATGTTGGAGCAGGTTTAGATACAGTCTAAAGTATAGATCTCAAAGTCTGTGCACAGAATTTAGCAAGGGCCTCGCACCTTCTGATGCATCAGGTAGGTGCACAATAGCATAGCCTAACCCTCTGTACTTTGGTCTATATTGATGCGGGACATAGACAGCCAGCTGATGACCAATCCATTAGTGCAATGGATGGCTGGAAGCATTTGTCTTTGCCTTTGCAATACCACAGAAGCAATGCATGGTCAATGTACAGCAATGACACACCTGTGTGAACAGCCAGGAGACCCCCCCCCCCCACCATGTTATGTTACATAGTTACATAGTTAGTACGGTCGAAAAAAGACATATGTCCATCAAGTTCAACCAGGGAATTAAGGGGTAGGGGTGTGGCGCGATATTGGGGAAGGGATGAGATTTTATATTTCTTCATAAGCATTAATCTTATTTTGTCAATTAGGAACATTCAGCACCCACCCGCTATCAAGGCAGCTGCCTATCATGTCATGCCCTACCTGCACAGGTGTGCTGGCTACTCAAATGATCCAATTAAGGAGGCCATTTAGTCAGCAGCAGCAGAAGTCCTGTGCCTGGACGCTCCAACAGCGGCCAGACACAAGCAGAAGCAGAAGCAGCAGAAGCAGCAGCAGCACCACCTTTTGTTTTTTGGCTGCAGCAGCAGCAAGGCCCACAGGGCTGGCTAGCTGGCTAGCCAGCAAGCAGGTAGCAATGAAAGTAGGAATCTTTCTTTTTAACCCTGTAAGGGGGTGGTGCACTGTACCCGAAGATACTGCCATATCGGGTCAATGCATAGGGCGACGGAAGCAAGCTTCGAAATCGGCCCCCGTTCTCAAAAATCCATTTAATATATGGTCCCCAGATAGGGGACGTATCAGATATTAAACTGATAAGAACAGATACTACACTTGATCTTAGCCAAAAGGCCGAGAAGCGATAACCGTGAAAGGGGCGGGCCCAACAAGGTGCCCTTCATGGGCACTATCACTGCTTGCTGTCAGGGAGGCTGCCAGACAATTTTCCATGCACACTCTGGGCTGGGGGGCAGTCAACCACCAGTACACACAGCAGAACCTAAACCCATACCATTATTGCTAAGCAGCAAGACAGGGGCCCATTGCACTCCCACGGGGCCTTTTTAAATGCAATCCATAACCCGGATTTGCCAGGAACCCTTCTTACTCCTCCTACTTGCATGTGACACTGGGCTTAGGATCTGCATAGGAAACACACACACAAGCACACACCTACCTTTGTTGCCTGCAGATGCCTCCTTGGCTGTCCCCAAACGGTATCAAACCAACACCCACGGGAAGCTGTAAGCATAGAGGACATGCCTGCACCCCATTGGACTTACCTGTGTGGGTTAAACCCGGGTTATTTGACAACCTATGGCGGTGATGGTTCTGCTCAGGCAGAGCAGTGCTGATGCTCCTCATAAAGCTGTCGCTGCTGTGAAGGTTCTAGGTGACATCACAAATCCCTATGGTTACATACACAACAAAGCTGGGTTGTTGTTGTTTACACTCTGCAAGGCCTGTGGAAGTGAGTGACATCATAGCACTGTAGTTCTGAGGGTTCTAGATGGATGCAACAATCTCCTGTTGCTTCTATGAAGGCCATAATAGACGACATCACCAAACAGCTCCATAGTCACATACACAGCAAAGGAGAGATGTTGTTTACACCTAGTGATGTCAGTGGTATTGAGTGACATCACAGCACAGTGCTAAGGCTCCTGGGCCTGGACACAGCAGCGGCTGCAATATCTCAACGGAGAATACGTTTATATATATGTGTGTGTGTGCGCGTATATATATATATATATATATATATATATATATATATATATATATATTTCTCCGCCGAAATCACTTTTAAACCCATTTCCACCTTTTCTTCCCTTCTCTTCCTCTTACTTTTTTTTCACGTTTTTTTACGTTTTTCTCCTTTTCGCCTCTTTTCTGGGCGTATTATTCTTCTTTTTCTTCTTTTTTTTCGTCTAATGCATACCCCATCAGTGCAGCAATGCTTATTCAATACCGCCAGCAGATGGAGACACTGGGGGATAATTTTCTAAGGATTTATACTGATTTTTCCTGTCTGAATTTGTCGCACAGAAAGTTGCAGGCCAAATATGTGTGACATTTCTGCGACTTTAGCTTCTAGAGCATTTTTACAACATTATACATAGGTGCTGAATACATAAAAAGCGACTGTTCAGCGACAGACAAGTCGCATCGGCTGAAAGTAGGCCAGAATGTCAGTCCATGTTGGAGCAGGTTTAGATACAGTCTAAAGTATAGATCTCAAAGTCTGTGCACAGAATTTAGCAAGGGCCTCGCACCTTCTGATGCATCAGGTAGGTGCACAATAGCATAGCCTAACCCTCTGTACTTTGGTCTATATTGATGCGGGACATAGACAGCCAGCTGATGACCAATCCATTAGTGCAATGGATGGCTGGAAGCATTTGTCTTTGCCTTTGCAATACCACAGAAGCAATGCATGGTCAATGTACAGCAATGACACACCTGTGTGAACAGCCAGGAGACCCCCCCCCCCCATGTTTATGTTACATAGTTACATAGTTAGTACGGTCGAAAAAAGACATATGTCCATCAAGTTCAACCAGGGAATTAAGGGGTAGGGGTGTGGCGCGATATTGGGGAAGGGATGAGATTTTATATTTCTTCATAAGCATTAATCTTATTTTGTCAATTAGGAACATTCAGCACCCACCCGCTATCAAGGCAGCTGCCTATCATGTCATGCCCTACCTGCACAGGTGTGCTGGCTACTCAAATGATCCAATTAAGGAGGCCATTTAGTCAGCAGCAGCAGAAGTCCTGTGCCTGGACGCTCCAACAGCGGCCAGACACAAGCAGAAGCAGCAGAAGCAGCAGCAGCACCACCTTTTGTTTTTTGGCTGCAGCAGCAGCAAGGCCCACAGGGCTGGCTAGCTGGCTAGCCAGCAAGCAGGTAGCAATGAAAGTAGGAATCTTTCTTTTTAACCCTGTAAGGGGGTGGTGCACTGTACCCGAAGATACTGCCATATCGGGTCAATGCATAGGGCGACGGAAGCAAGCTTCGAAATCGGCCCCCGTTCTCAAAAATCCATTTAATATATGGTCCCCAGATAGGGGACGTATCAGATATTAAACTGATAAGAACAGATACTACACTTGATCTTAGCCAAAAGGCCGAGAAGCGATAACCGTGAAAGGGGCGGGGCCCAACAAGGTGCCCTTCATGGGCACTATCACTGCTTGCTGTCAGGGAGGCTGCCAGACAATTTTCCATGCACACTCTGGGCTGGGGGGCAGTCAACCACCAGTACACACAGCAGAACCTAAACCATACCATTATTGCTAAGCAGCAAGACAGGGGACCCATTGCACTCCCACGGGGCCCTTTTTAAATGCAATCCATAACCCGGATTTGCCAGGAACCCTTCTTACTCCTCCTACTTGCATGTGACACTGGGCTTAGGATCTGCATAGGAAACACACACACAAGCACACACCTACCTTTGTTGCCTGCAGATGCCTCCTTGGCTGTCCCCCAAACGGTATCAAACCAACACCCACGGGAAGCTGTAAGCATAGAGGACATGCCTGCACCCCATTGGACTTACCTGTGTGGGTTAAACCCGGGTTATTTGACAACCTATGGCGGTGATGGTTCTGCTCAGGCAGAGCAGTGCTGATGCTCCTCATAAAGCTGTCGCTGCTGTGAAGGTTCTAGGTGACATCACAAATCCCTATGGTTACATACACAACAAAGCTGGGTTGTTGTTGTTTACACTCTGCAAGGCCTGTGGCAAGTGAGTGACATTCATAGCACTGTAGTTCTGAGGGTTCAAGATGGATGCAACAATCTCCTGTTGCTTCTATGAAGGCCGTTAATAGACGACATCACCAAACAGCTCCATAGTCACATACACAGCAAAGGAGAGATGTTGTTTACACCTAGTGATGTCAGTGGTATTGAGTGAC